>NC_090184.1:18303643-18603643 GCF_024679245.1 Pseudorasbora parva
AGATACTTCCGGGTGGCAGAACGCAAGCGGCTTCTGCTGACAAACTGAAGAGATCAGCCGGCTACTGTAAACACTTACATAGTTAAGAACATTTGTTGTTGATTAAAGTTGAAACTATGACGAAAACGTGTTGTGTTTGGGGTTTCGCCGTCAGATATACAGCAAAAGGTGTAGGATTTTATCGATTTCATTCAGAAAAAAGTAAATATATCCAGCAAAACCTGTGGTTGAGGAGGCTAAAGCGAGTGGACGTCGTCAAAAGTGGCGCTACAGAGAAGTATTCTCAAAATGGTCCATCTACAAAATCATAGCAGAGCCTAATTATCTTCAGCTTGGGAAATTCAAGACTAATATTAGTAAACTTTAGATCTTTTTTAAAGATCGAACTCATTGCCAGTCACTGCCTGAAGTAAAAGTAGGAAGAGACTGAACTTCTAGTGTCATGTAGGCTACTGATCGAATGTCAATGGAAGAAATTGGAAATGCAAATCATAGTTATAGGCTGATTGATGCGTGTTACCACATTGGTTTCATCATCACCGCGAGTTTAGTTTGAGTGAATGCCTAACGTTAGCGGAGTAGCGCTATTCTACTGGACGCTATCCTTTTGACCGTCAGAAGCTCACATCTGTGCCATCTGATCCGCCTCCAAGCAACAGTAAACAATCATAGCCTTTTTAGTTAGATAACAGGGGAATAGACCATCTACGATAGAATAACGTATTATAAGTCAATAAGCAACAGTCACTAAAATAATTACTCAATGGTAGACTGAGGCTTAATTAAAAATTATGGTATTAGACTAGCGCTACATCTACTGGAGCAAGGTTAGGCATTGCATGTATATATATATACATTTCTTATTATCAATACTGAAAACAGTTGGGCTGCTTAGTATTGTTTTTGGTGAAAAAGAAAAGCCTTTGTAAATAAAAATAATAAATGTTGTTACAATCTAAATGTCAGACACAGACGAGGACACCGATGGATTAGTGCAAGTGCAAAGTATTTATTCAGAGGTAACGGACACAGGTGATACTTAGATGGATGTGACACTCAGACAAAGGACGATAGCGGTGAAGATGATGGTGAAGATGATGGTGAAGACGAAGATGTTTACAGGGGAGGGCTTCTAGGAAGGAAAGGAGGTTGAGGAGTGCTTATGTAGTGGTGACTGGGGATGGTGCCCAGGTGTTAAGAATTCCGGTGGTGGTGAACGTGGCAGTGACTGATGGCTGTGAGGGCATGACAGTACCCCCTCCTCCACGGGCGGCTCCTGACAGCTGGGAAGGGCGGGGACGGGGTCTACCACGCCCCGAGGAGCGGGTCGGTCAGGGTGGTTTTGGTGAAACTGAGTGAGAAGGTTAGGGTCCAGCACATCATTCCTGGAGATCGAGCTCCGCTCCTTAGGACCGTAGTCCTCACAATCCACCAGGTATTCCATCCGGGAACCCCGTCGCCGCGAGTCGAGGATGGCTCTCACCCGGTAGACTGATGGGTCCTCGTCGATGGTAGGAGGAGGAGGTATGGCACCATTACCAGGATCTGTGGGTGAAGAAGGGACAGGTTCAGTGAAGGGCTTGAGCAGTGAAACATGAAATGAAGGTGATATTCTGTAGGTTGGAGGAAGGTGAAGGCGGTAGGTGACTTCGTTCAGCTGCCTGTCTATCGTGAAAGATGATGATGTACCGGGGACTCAGCTTATGGCAGGGCAGCTGGAAACGGAAGTCCTTCGTGAAAAGCCATACCTTCTGGCCTGGCTGGTACTGCGGTGTGGGTCCGAGTTTGGCGTCAGCGTGGTGCTAATGTCTCCGGACTGCTGGAGTGGCACATTCCCTGAGTCCCAGACCTTCTCGCTCTGGTGGAACCAGTAATCCACCGCTGGGACCTCCGAGGGCTCAACCGTCCAGGGGAAGAGCGGGGGTTGGTAGCCGAGGGAACATTGGAACTGGGTGAGCCCTGTGGTGGACTGCTCAAGTGAATTCTGGGCATATTCGACCCAGGGCAGATACTGGCTCCAGCTCTCCTGATTCTGGTGGCAGTATACCTCCAGGAATCGCCCAATCTCCTGGATCTTCCGTTCAGTCTGGCCTGCGGATGGTAACCTGATGAGAGGCTGACGGATACCCCTAGGAGACGGAAGATGGCGGTCCACACTCTAGAGATGAATTGGGGTCCTCGGTCGGAAACGATGTCTTCCGGAAGCCCAGAATGTTGAAAGACTTGGGTGAAGAGTGTCTCCGCGGTTTCCAACGCGGTAGGTAAACCTTTGAAGGGGATGAGTTTACAGGATTTTGAAAATCGGACGATAATGACGAGGATACAGGTGAATCCTTCGGATGATGGCAGGTCGGTCATGAAGTCGATCCCCAGATGGCTCCGGGGACGCTCGGGGATTGAAAGAGGGACCAGCTTGCCCTTGGAGAGTCTCCTAGGGGTGTTGGCAATGGCGCAGACTGAACATCCCTTGATGAATCAGGAGACGTCCCGAGGCATGGCGGGCCACCAGTTACGTGGCGAAGGAGCGAGAGGGTCCTTCTCCTGCCTGGGTGTCCAGAGCCCGGTGACGAATGAGCCAAGTCCAGAAGGGGCAGGCGATGGCGAGGCGTGACATAGAGGTGCCCTTCTGGACCTCCCGGCAGAGCAGGCTGCTGGGCGTTCTCCAGTTGGATCTGTTCATGGAGCACCCACTGGATCGGGCTGACAACCATGGCTGGAGGGAGGATGGTTTCAAGGTGCTCGGGCTCAGGGTCGGCTTGGTGGAGATGAGAAAGGGCATCCGCCTGGTTGTTCTGGTTCACTGGGCGGTACGTCACCTTGAAATTAAATCTGGTGAAGAAGAGGGCTCAGCGGGCCTGACGATGATCAGAATGGTGCTCAGATGATCAGACGATGATCAGAAAGATGATCAGAATAGTGCTTGGGCTCAGGGTCGGCTCGATGGAGACGAGAAAGGCCATCCGCCCGGTTGTTCTGGTTCCCTGGGCGGTACGTCATCTTGAAATTAAATCTGGTGAAGAAGAGGGCCCAGCGGGCCTGACGATGATTCAGCCTCTTGGCGTCACAAAGGTATTCAAGGTTATGATGGTCAGTGATGACTTCAAATGGATGTTCTGCTCCCTCCAGCCAGTATCTCTATTCCTCCAGGGCGAGCTTGATCGCAAGGAGCTCCCGGTTGCCGATGTCATAGTTCTGCTCCGCCAGGGATAGCTTCTTGGAGAAGAAGGTGCATGGATGGAGTCATGAGGGTGTCCCCTGCCGCTGAGACAGAACTGCTCCGACCTCGATCGATGAGGCATCCACTTCGATGATGAACGGAAGATGAGGATTGGGATGGACCAGGATCGGAGCGGACTGGAAGGTGTTCTTCAGCTGGTGGAAGGCCTCCATGGCCGATGGAGTCTAGGAGAGAGACTTGGGCCGGTTTTGATGTAGAGAGCTGAGTGAGGAGCTGAGCAGGCTGTAATTCTTTACAAAGCTGTGGTAGAAGTTGGCGAATCCCAGGAAGCGCTGCAGCTCTTTGATGGTGTTGGGATGTGGCCAATGGGTAAAGGTGTTCACCTTCCTCGGGTCCATCTTGACTCCATTGTTGTCTATGATGTACCCAAAAAAACTGGACAGTGGAGATGTGGAACTCGCACTTCTCGAGCTTGAGATAAAGGTGATGTCTCTGAGCTTTTGCAGGACTTGACAGACATGCTCCTCATGCTCCCTCAGGTCACTTGAATAGATGAGGATATCGTTGATATAGGCGATGACAAACATTCCACGAATTCACGAAATACCTAATTCATGTAATTTTGGAAGACGGAGGGTGAGTTGAACAGCCCATACGGCATCACCCGATATTCATAGTGACCTGAGGGAGTGATGAAGGCTGTCTTCCACTCATCTCCCTTGCGAATGAGGTTGTAGGCACTTCTGAGATCGAGCTTGGAGAAGATGGTGGCCACACGGAGCTGTTCTAGGGTGGATGGGACCAGAAGAAGGGGATAACTAAACTTGACGGTCTGAGAAGTCAGGTGACAGTAGTCAATACACGGCCGCAAGCCTTCCTCCTTCTTGGCCACAAAGAAAAAGCTTGAAGCTGCAGGGGAGGTCGATGGACGGATGAACCCTTGCTGTAGTACTTCGTGCACGTATTCCTCCATGGGACCAAGGTTAGATGCAGCCCTTTGGTAGAGTAGCCCCAGGCAGGAGGCCAATGGTGCAGTCCCATGGCCGATGGGGTGGTAGTTTGGTAGCCAACCACTTACTGAAGACATCCTGGAATGCCCGGTAAGCTGGAGGGATGGCCACGTTGACTTGAGTATCGGGGCTCTCTACTGAGGTGGACTGGACAGGTAATGATGAAGGAACTGATGATGATGATGATGGACCTTTTCGGCGAGGACGATGAATACAACGATCAAAGCAGTTCTCACCCCATTGCAGGATCTCTCCGGTGGACCAGTTGATATGCGGCTGGTGTAATATTAACCAGGGGCGTCCCAACATAATTTCCATGGTTGACTCCTCCAGCACCATGAATGTGATGGTTTCCTCATGCAGATTACCAACGCATAGTGTAAGTGTGGGGGAGAAATGGCGGACACGACCTCGGCCCAGCGGTTATTCCCTGAATGGTGGTGATTCTGGGGTCGACAGGACAACGTTGACATTGGGCGGTTAGCTTTTCGAGGGTTTGCTGACTGATGAAGTTTCCCGCCGACCCGAAGTCGATGAGGGCTTGTGCTGCAACAGATGTGTGAGAATTACAAACGAATACTGGCTTCTTGGTAAGGTTTGCCGTTAAAGGAGGTAATTGGATGGTACTCACCGCTGCCCGACTGGGTCGCACGGGGCAGGCGTGATGCCATGTCCATCTCCCCCACAATACAGGCACAGATGTTGTGATATCCTGCGTTGGCGTTCGGTGGTGGTGAGATGGTGGAAGTCGATCTGCATGGGTTCAGGTGCTGGAGGTGAGACAGATGTTTGAGCAGGCAGAGGATCGGCAGCTGGTGAGGAGAGGCCACAGGCAGATAACCGGTGAGACACGCGGATGGTTTTCTGGATGAGGGCCTCCAAGCCCATGGTGTCCTCGTAGACCACAAAGAGTTGCTTGATATCAGCGAGGAGGCCGTGGCGAAAGGCGGTGACGAGGGCTGATTCATTCCATCCGCTCATACAGGCCAGCGTGCGGAAACGCAATTCATAGGAACTCGTTGTCTCTCGTTTGCCTTGGCGAATAGAAAACAGTTGATCATGGACAGATAATTTGGCAGTTTGTTGACCAAATACCTCTTTAAGATGAGTGCAGAAGGCGGTGGTTGAGCAGATGACGGGGGTATCCGCTTCCCATAGCGACTGTGCGAACCATAGAGTAGGGCTCGGCCTGAGAGTAATGAGATGATAAATGCCACCCGGCCTCTCTCGCTGTGAAACAGATGGGAGGTCGCTTCCATATACAGGGAACATTGCAAGAGAAACCAGCTGCAATCCTCCGCCGCACCACTGTAGGTCGCTGGTCGGGCCATGGGACTTACGCAGGCAGCTGACAAAGTAACGGGTGCCGGTGGTGCAGGTGAGAACACGCTTCCCCTCCTGTGTTCGAAGAGCTCTGCATTTGGTTTGGGCCCCTGTCAGACACAGATGGATTAGTGCAAGTGCAAAGTATTTATTCAGAGGTAACGGACACAGGTGATACTTAGATGGATGGTGACACTCAGACGAAGGACGATGGAGGTGAAGACGTTGATGGTGAAGATGAAGATGAAGATGATGACGATGAAGACAAAGATGGTTACAGGTGAGGGCTTCTAGGAAAGACAGGTAGTCGATGATGGGATCGGTGCAAGACCAGACGGTGAGTGGGAAGGTGAGGAGTGCTTATGTAGTGGTGACTGGTGATGGTGCCCAGGTGTTCAGAATTCCAGTGATGGTGAACGAGTGGACGTGGCAGTGACTGATGGCTGTGAGGGCGTGACAATAAATGTCTTAAAGGTCCCGTTCGTCTCGTGTTTTCGAAGCTTTGATTATGTTTACAGTGTGCAATATAACATGAGTTCATGTTTCGCGTGTAAAAAAACACAGTATTTTTCACACAATTGACTTATCTGTACATCGCTGTTTTCTCTGTCCTAAAAACGGCTTGATGATTTCCTTGTTCTATGAAGTCCCTCCTTCAGAAACACGTGACGAGTTCTAATTGGGCCAGCGCTTCCCGTGTTGTGATTGGACAGCAGCTTAGTGCACTTTGCCCAGAAAGGTCCCGTCTCTTACCATAACAGGGAGATGCAAGCGCTGAATGCGCGATCTTCTCCACGTGGGAGAGCAACAACACCACACCCCCTATTTTGCGTGTTCTTGTGGGCGGAGGGTTAGTCAACAAACGGTTCTAGTGACGTCATTCCTGAAGGAAGTGCAGGGGTGTAGTCCAAACCGGCCGTTCGCTGTAGGCTTTGAAAGGGAACTTCTGTTAAATAAAATATCTCGCTTTGCATTGAACTTTGAGCTTTATAATTTTACAGGTATTATTCATGCTCTAACAGCAACATTACACACTAACTAAAGTTTAAAAGATGGAATCGCGAAGAACGGGACCTTTAACTGTCAAATTTTGAACCAATGTAATGCAAATTTAAAGTAAAAATGTTTTGCTAGTTAAACGTGCAGTATGCAACTTTTGGCCACTAGGGGTCACTCATTCAAAATAATAACAACTGACGTACTTTGATGACGTCGGGAAAGTGCGTGGGCTCATGGGAGTTGTTGTCATTATTGCCACTGTCAACCAGCGAATCTGGCATCTCCAGCAGAAAACATGTTCACTGACAAGGTAATTGATTGTTATATTACATCTCTATTATTGTTAAGTTTAGTTACGGCTTTTCACTTTATGTAATGTCAATCTAATGACATAGCAGCAAGCTACCGTTACTTAACAAACTTATCAGTAACGTTAGATAATGTGCGAGACAGAATGTTGTGCGGGCGGTCGCTATGTCAACATACCTATAAGTTGGTAGGCTATGTTGACATATTAACCGCGCATCATAATTTGAGTTACTCAAATTATAGATATATTGACATGGCATCCGCGATTGTCGAACATTCTGTATATCAACTGTTCAATAAGGAAATAAATTTCAATTTAGTTTATCATTACCAACATAAAACATAGTAAATGAGAGAACCAGCACCAGCAATACGTTGTTTATTGGAACACGCGCTGTCGCTCCCTACGTTCATCAATCATTCTAATAAACATTTATTTTGGAACTCAGAGATATATGAATAAGTAGATCATTATTAAATCAATATTATATGTAGCTAGTATTAACATATGATAAAAGTGACGGTCACCTTATATTAATTGACCAAGATAGTGGCATATTACCTTATGAAGCTAACGTTACTTTCTCCAGCTACATATAAAACCAATAATAGCTAGTCCATCTGCGTTTTACACGACATCATCGTGTCACCAAATATACGGATAGAAATATACTTTTGAATCAGTTTTAAAAAGTCTCAGTTTCAGTCTCCAAAAACACAGAATCCGCCTGTTTGAAAAGCCGATACAATACAAAATGTATACGTATTCAGCTAAACGCGTCTCAATGTGGTCAAGATCGCTATGCAATATGCAAACATACAGCATGTTATGATTATATGATTATTATGTTAGCTGAATGGTTACTTAAATGACCTGTTTATTAAAACGCAAGCGAGATCAGCATCTCTCTGCAGTCCGAGCTTGTCACGAAGATTTCGCCATCTTTCAAAGGCTTCTCCAAGGTTTACACGTCTCTTGCTTCTTCTACTGTCCCAAAATCTTCTCGGGTCATTTTTTTCACCCCTTACGTTTGCGCTTTGTTGAGCTGGCAGAACGTACAGGCAAAGAGTAGTCATGATCCATTATCATACAGACTTTTTTATACGGGTGTCAGTGTTCCTCTTTGAGTTTGGCGGTTCCGCCCATAGATATCTATGGTTCCGCCGAGTTCCGCAGGAAGCAAGACGCAAACGTGGATATGACGTGAAAGACTGGCGACATAACGGAAATAAAGACACGGTCCGTGTCTTCGAATTAAAATATTAATTTCTCTGGATTTAGAAGTTAATTGGAACTGTCGGGATAATGTAAACACACAACTTTAAAAAATATATAACATAGATATAGTGATCTTTTATATTTTTAATGCTGAAACATTACATATTGTGCCTTTAAATTGACTTGAAACACATAATGGTGATCGGAACACCAAAAAGATAAGATACAGCTATTCGTGAAGTCTGTATCGTTATGGTTTATGTCTCTTTCAGAAAATGTTTCCAGGCAACAGGCAACAATATCTAAAGGGGAAAAGTGTACAGCTATTTGGTTAAGAAATTATTCAATTTCATTAAAAGGGAAGGGACGAGGCTATTTAAAGAGAAAAGAAAATGAAAAAAATACAGCAACTTATGAAATTAAATAGCATTGTATAATCAAAATAAAATGATCCTTCATGAAACTATATTACAGAATGTCATAATAAACTAACAGTCTTAAACCCTCTTTTCTCAAACAAAATATTTGGTAACACTTTATTTTGATGGTCCCCCTATAGATAGTCTATAGACATTCTACTGACTATAAGTTACTTTACAAGTACATATCTACTTACTCTCATCAGGGTATAATCTGTAGATTGTCTATTAAATGTTCAACAACGCATTAGCAGACATGCAACAAATCCTCAATAAGGTCTCAGTACTTTAAGTACCACAAATAAGAGCTTTTAAGTAGTCAGTATGTAGCTGTTAACCAATTTATCAACATACTTTCAGTAAACATTCAGTTGTCTATAAGTAGATGTTCAACAGCATATTAGCAGACATGCAACAAATCCTCAATAAGGTCTCAGTACTTTAAGTACCACAAATAAGAGCTTTTAAGTAGTCAGTATGTAGCTGTTAACCAATTTATCAACATACTTTCAGTAAACATTCAGTTGTCTATAAGTAGATGTTCAACAGCATATTAGCAGACATGCAACAAATCCTCAATAAGGTCTCAGTACTTTAAGTAACGCAAAATAAGAGCTTTTAAGTAGTCAGTATGTAGCTATTAACCAATTTATCAACATACTTTCAGTAAACATTCAGTTGTCTATAAGTAGCAACACAACATAATTTCAAATGAACTTTAAGAATATACCATGTTACTTACACTTGATCTTCTGCTTTCGCAAGGATTTTCAGGAGTACTCTACTGACCGTTTGTTGCATATAAATTACCTTTCAGTAGACTATCAGTTTACTTTGAGTTCAATTCATATATTCCTCTGTTGCCACACTAGGCCCATCAAAATGAAGTGAAAAACAAAGAAATGCTGTTGAAAGACTCTTACAGGCCCGCATCATAGGCTACTAGTCAGTAGATTTTCAGCAGACAGTCAATAGATACAACAAACATTACCGACACTGATAACTATTGGGTTTAATATTAAAGGTGCAGTGCGTACATTTTAGCGATATCAAGTGGTGAGGTTGTGAATTGCACCACCCACCGCTCACCCCTCCCTTTCAAAGCACATAGAGAAGCTATGGTGGCCGACACGGGACAAATATGTTGTCATAGGAGAGAGCAGAGAGTGGCTAGCGCATTGTACAGAAGTTTGTCCGTTTAGGGCTACATGACAGTGCAAAATGGTGACTTCACTGTAGAAGCCCACGGTGTATGTAGATAGAAATGTCTCATTCTAAATAATAAAAACATTACAGTACATTTAGTACATTAATTTATTCACCACTGAAATCATAGTTATGTATATTATATTGCATTTCTGTCAATAGATCCTCATAAATACTACACACTGAACCTTTAAGAGAATAACCACAAGTACCACAGTAGGCTACAAGTACATATCTGCCAACTGCAAAATAAATACCAGAGTCATTAGTTTGTCCAGCCAACTGCTTTTAATGAACACTTTTAAAAAATACACTGCAGTGGACAACATGGAATGAAAAAGTATCTTTTTTTACATTGATGTTTATGTGTGCATCTAGGAGAAAGTCCACAGGTATAAAATATAAAAAATTTGGATGACCAAGTTAACAAAACTAAACTAAACAAATATGAAAAAAACAAAAAAAATGACAAATAACTTCAAGTCAATTATAGAACTGACTGATATCACGCAGAAGCCTTCCGAGAACCCCCTCTCTGTGTCTCCTGCCTAGCCAATAAGTCCATTCTATATATATTAGATGATTTTTGAGAGCCTTCTCTGAACGGTTTGCACGCAGCCTCCACACTTCCCTTTTGAAGTTTGCCCATGCCCTTTCAATGTTTTGTGTATGTACCCCTGTCAATGGATTAACAAAATTAATGCTATGGTTCACTGTGTGGTGTTGGTATCCTCTCTGTGAAAGCACTGAGTATGCTCGCCACTCATCACTATGAATGATGCTGCCTCTTTTTACATGTTTCTCTATGATTGGTAAAAGGGTCGTCTTGTCCCTTTTGTCCACCAACCGCAATACTGGTTTCCGGGAAGGCAAAATCTCAACCATCCCGAATACCCAGCTTTTCCTTCTCCATGCACCTCCAAAACGCCCTCTGGCATACTGAAAAAAAGAATGAAAGAAATGTATGTCAGACACTCCTGTTTTCCTGTCAAAAGCACTAGCATCAAAATAACTATTTTTAGGTCAACTGATAGGCCTACTACTGATCCAGATTTTATTAGTCTTACAAAAAAGATTTAGAAGATCTTAAGTTTTTTTTTATTAGATCAATGAAACAATATTGTGTCTTGTCTACATTGTAAAAAATTGCCAGGAATTTACAGGATTCAAGAGTATTATTTTACAATAAATTACTATAGTCATAAGACTTTTTAAGACCATTACGAATTAAATTTAAGACCTATATCACGCAATAAAAAAACCTACAAAGGAAATGCAGAATCACAATATTACTTGCAAAGCAAATTAATTTATTCAAATTGAACAAAGTATTAGTAAACTTGCACTTCATCATAGCTTAATCCCACCAGGATTTCACTATAGTGTTGGTAATTTCCAGATATTTCCAAAAGATTTGTTTTTTTTTCATAATTATAATTTGATACATTTTATTTAGCACTTTTCAAACCACTCAAAGCGCTTTACATGGAAGGGGGAATCTCCTCAACCACCACCAATTAGGATGCCACATATACCATATTATTATGTTATGTTGCACAATAGACACTCATGGCAATAAAATAAACAAAATGCAGTGGTGTGCTATCTAGCTTTGATAAGTTGATTGCTTAGGGAGGGAAATTTGACCAAAATCCTACAAGTAAACCACATCAATAAGTAATTGCTTAAAAGTAAAAACGTTCGCAAGTTATTAAGTAATCAAGTAAATGGTAAGTAATAAAATAGCAATTTATAAACAAATTACAATAGGACAAATAAATACAACATAAAAATACAGATACAAACAGTGCTTTAAGTTTAGGTATCGTTTTTCTCCGCTTGTTGTTTTTTGTTTAACATTAACGACAGAGACAGGAGCGGGCATAGACTATATTAGGTTGCTTTCACTTTAAGACTTAGGGCCCTATTTTAACGATCTAAAACGCAAGTGTCAAAGCGCGAAGCGCAAGTAACTTTGTGGGCGGATCTCGGCGCTGTTGCTATTTTCCCGGCGGGATAAATGGCTCTTGCGCCCGGCGCAAATCTAAAATGGGTTGGTCTGAAGTAGCTTCATTATTCATAGGTGTGGTTTGGGCGTAACGTGAATAAACCAATCAGAGCGTCATCCAACATCCCCTTTAAAAGCAGCTGCGCAAGTTCCATTATGGGTTGCTATTATTATGGCGGATTTACCAGACGCACGCCAGGAGCGGTTCACAGCCGAGGAGACTGATGTTCTTGTAAGAGCAGTGAAAGACAGATGTCCTTATATACATATATGTCTTGCCACTATTGGGCAAAAAGGTCTGATCCTTAATTACTACAATCAGCCTGAATAATTTGTAAGCTAGATTTATGCCTATTTTTTCTCATCTGCGTGGCACACCACAATGATTTCCGTCATCTCATGTGTTAATATTTTTTTAGTGTAACAATTTATGATTTGCAAAAATAACTTTGCATCTGTGTAGATTACATGAGCAAAGTGTATGCGCGTTGTACACGCTATACATTATGGTCAAGCATGCGCCCGTAAAATAGCATAATGAACAACGCCAGCACGCCGCTGACTTTAGACCTGGGTCTTTCTGGTCAGTGGCGCAATTGTTTAATGGAACAGCAAAATAGCACCAGGGATTGTTTGCGCCGGAACACGGCTCATTTTTTGCGCTGAACCGCCCAGGGAGCGCAATATCATTCACTAGTTTAGCGACGTGCTTCTGTGGAGGGAAAAGCGCGCTTGGCGCGGGTAAACCACCAGTAGATGGCAGCAGGTGAATCCTTATGAGAGAGTTATTGAGTCGATTCGTTCAAACGGCTGATTCGTTCATAAATGAGGCAGTCGTTTATGAATAGGGCATTGAATCTTTGATTCAGTAACGCACTGTTGCTGTGCAATACGTTATGGTTCGGATGTGGAAATCTGATCTTGGAAATATTTTCGCTGCTGAAATAGAACAAAAGCAATAAAGCAATCAGTAAAATGTAAGTGACTTGATGTTAATTAATTGTTTATGGAACTGTCAAATGAAATCAGTGTCACATTTTCTGTCGTGATGGTATTCAGGAAAACTACACTCATTGGTCGTGCCATGTGATGTTTCTTTTTAACTGTTACAAAATATAAAAACTAAACATTTTGAATTTTTAATGCAGTATGTTAGTGAGTTTCTTTGTGTGAGCGGGGCTGATTTGTTTCCATTTCTCCTCGAGAGGCGGCGCGAGCCTCAACAGCGCAACCGTCAATTCATTAGCTATAACGTAGCCTACATTATATATTATTATCCGGGCAAGCCTTAATCTCGAGCCCTGAAACTGATCAGAAAATGTAACGAAAATGTAACGAAACGTTGTAGAAATGTAATGGAGTAGCAAGTATAATAATTGCTGCAAAATGTAACGAAGTAAAAGTAAAAAGTATGCACTATTTATTCTACTTAAGTAAAGTACAGATACGTGAAAAATGTACTTAAGTAAAGTAACGAAGTATTTGTACTTCGTTACATTCCACCACTGATGCACACTATACTGTCCATGTCCAGAAAGGGAATCAAAACATCATCACAGAGTAGTCCATATGAGACATCAGTGGGTTAATTAGAGTCTCTTGAAGCATCCAAAATACATTTTGGTCCACAAATAGCAAAAACTACAACTTTATTAATAAAGATTTGAACGGTTATGAATCAGCGTATTGATTCATGATTCGGATCGCCAATGTCACGTGATTTCAGCATTTTGGCAGTTTGACACGCGATCCGAATCATGAATCAATCCGCTGATTCATAACTGTTCAAATCTTTATTTGAGGATTGAAAACAAACCCGGAAGAGAAGCCAATGCTGAATAAAGTCGTAGTTTTTGTTATTTTTGGACCAAAATGTATTTTCGATGCTTCAAGAGATTCTAATTAACCCACTGATGTCTCATATGGACTACTTTGATGATGATTTCACACTAAAGAAAGAATAGATATGTTTTCTGAGGTTAAGGCTTACTTTTCGTCTGTGGCGAAACTTGCTTTCGTCAATGTGTACACATACATTGAGCCCACCAACTTTTTGTCCTCTTTTTTTTCGGAGCCTCCGCATACTTCTTACACATATATTTCGCAATTTCATGGACATCTTGGATAGAGTTGCACTACTATTTGAGATGTCATCTAGCATCATATCCACCTGTCGCATATGGAGACCCTGTGAAAATCTAAACATAATACAGTGCAATATTATTGTAAAAGGACAGAAACAAAAATGTAATGCGCAGACTGTTATGGATAAAAAGGCAGAGATCGCAGACAATATAAATGTACCTGTGTATATACTTCATCCAACTAAAAAGGCTTGCATGGGAATGGGAAAAAATGGACCTGGTCCTGATGCTTTTTCTGTTTCGTCCACATGACTTCTTGCACTGCCTGCAAATGAGAAGTATTCATCATATGAAATACATTACTGTTGGCACAGCCTGAAAAATACAAGAAACAACCAGTGATCTGGCTTAGTACTTAAAGTGGGGGATATTTTAATATTTTCCTTTAATAAAACAATATTTTAATGTATTTATTTTAGAGTACCTACCTTCTATCTTCTATTTTCAACACATTTATAAATTTCTTAATTATTTTTGGGATATTCTTTCATCACAATTCTTCACCCAAATGTGACTTCTGATATTTATAGTGTTACTATAAGAGGGTGAAACTTTGTAAATGTAGCAAAGCAAAAACCTTTGTGGACCCACTTTATATTAGGTGGCCTTAACTACTATGTACTAACATTTTAATGAATCCTTTGATACAATACACTTATTGTGTACATGTTTACTTTTTACATTG
Source organism: Pseudorasbora parva (assembly GCF_024679245.1). NCBI lineage: Eukaryota > Metazoa > Chordata > Actinopteri > Cypriniformes > Gobionidae > Pseudorasbora > Pseudorasbora parva. The sequence goes on from NC_090184.1 coordinate 18,318,144, forward strand.
TACTTATTTTTAAAATACCTGCATGAAATTACGTCTGTAATTAATTTCTGTAATTACATTTGTAATTACACTGTTGGCACTTCCCTTACACCTAACCCTACCCTTAAACTGACCTAGATCACCACACCTGTCCCTAACTCTACCCGTACCCCACCTCAATATCAGCAAAAGTGCTTTGCAATACAATTTGAACACAGTAAGTACATTGTACTTATTTTTTTATGTAAGTACATAGTAGTTAAGGCCACCTAATATAAAGTGGGGCCAGCTTGGGACAAAGTCTAATTCAGTATATAATTTCTACAGTATAATATTGTTCATTAATGCTTATGTGAAGGGAAACATTTATTCTATTTTCCCCGTTATAATCTTAAATGTACTGTAACTTATGTTACTCAGATTGATGTTATTTTCTCAACATGTTTAACCTGACATATATTTCCATAAATAAATAATAAAACAAATCAGATACTTACCAGATGTAACCATCTTTACAAGAAGAGGTCACCATTTTCATGCGTTTCTTGCATCGCCTGCATGTTATTTTACCATGGAGTAATCTTTTTCTTTGCATCCACTTTATTAATTTCAGACGTGACTTGTTTGTTTCACTAACATAAACTTTTTCAATGAGTGCTCTTAATAAAGTGCTCATCTACACAGTTGATTAAATCTCTATCTATTCTTTTTACTTATTTAACTTTCTAAGTTTGATTTCTTCCCTCCTACCTGACCTTCATTTCATTACATGAATTGCTTTACAAAAATATTCCGAGCTCTGATGGCGCGCAATTTCTGTTTCAAATCCGCGTCCGCGAACACAGACAAATCCGGAAATGGGCGGGACTTGACGGTCCAGTTGTTTTGGCAACAAATATTATTTTAAATAAAATAAAATGTATGGTGTTTTTTTTAATAATATTTAATAACTAATACATTTTAATAACATTTATTTGTGTTATTAGTTAGGAGTTTTTCTGTCTTGGCTCGTTGTCACATGGTACCTGATACATATCAGCACTGTCGTCACACAGTCATTTCCGATTACTCAAAAAAAAAATATATATATATATATATATTTTTTTTTTTTTAAATATTACCAGGGCAGAATTTTGTTTTATGTCAGATAAATTGAAATAATATATTCTGCGTTTTATAAAAGAGTATACGTTTTAGTGTGAGCAGCCAAGTGCCCTCTTGAGGAAGACAACTTAAAAGCTGCTTATGTTTTGCCTCCTAATGGATCGTCCTTAACGGCAGGAAAGCCATTTTTGAACTCCCGTACTTCCAGGCGCCTTAACAACGGTGGGAAAAGGTATTGTATTTAGTTTTTGACTTACTATGTAATTTGACTCAATTCAAAGTCCTGTTTCAAGCAGTGAAAAGTGATCAGCTTTATTTGTTTCTGTGTTTTATAGTGTGATCCATTTCGACTACACTGTCACTTGTAGCAAACTAGATTTGTGTATTTTCGTTTTCAATGTATTCAAGCATATTAATTACAATAATTAAATACCTTTTTTGTATACAAGTGTACTAGAAATATAACAATGACAAAGTGGAAAAATGTAACTTTGTCACTTAGTCATTAGTCAGGAAGACTGGGCCCTGTTGAATTGCTAAGAATAGTATTCAAAGTTAGTCATCTATTTTTTTAAAACTTCTTGTAACTATTTTAAGTCACTTGCATTAAAAACTTTGGTAAAATCTAAGACCAAAAAGACTAAATAAGACCATTATTGCCTCTTATTTTTAAGACTTGGCTAACTGCTCGTTGGTCAGACATGTGGCATAAATGAAGGCATAAAGACCTTGAGCATTGAGGTCTTACCGTGAGCATTTTGCCAACCTCTTAAATGAGTGTTACATTGACTGGATGCATGCTACTGTATGTGACATTATTTATTGATTGATTGATTGATTTAATTAATTAATACATGTTTTGATTATTAGATGTCACATTACAACACCCGCAAAAAACGCAACATAGAAAGTGTAGAAGATGAATGTGAAGGTAAGCCATTTGACAAATAGTAATCATTTAGCAAATAGCAGTTTTCTTACACTAACTAGACACTAGTTTCTTTTGTTTATTTTTTTTTCCCTTCAATGTAAAGGAGATCTGTTATCTATTCAAATATATTTATATAATGTTACTTCTGTATATAATAACTACATATAACTATTTAAATGTGTTATTACTGTCACTGTGTTTTCGTTGTTGTTTTAGCTCCAGTGAAAACAATGAAGCCAATTAAGCAAGAAATACTGATGTGGCAGAACAAGGCGGAAGTATTACAAAATAAAGTGAATGAGTTGGAAGCCCTGAACAGCGAGCTTCGGCAGCAAGTAGTGGAGCTTTCAGCACAGCAAAGTAACAGCTCAATATATTCTTTGTATAATCTACATTAACATTGTATATATTAGATTGTATAGATTTTTTATCCTTAAAATTTTTTTTGAACACTTTTGGCTAGTACACCTATATTTCATTGTATGCAATGGCAATAAAAGAAAATCTGAATTGTTACTTGCATTTGTATTGATTTTGATGCATTGCTATGTCTTCATTTAGATGATCTGATTCCTAGTACATCAGTGGCACATGAAGAAACTGGCGCTGTTGACCTATCTAGTGATGGGAACACATCAACTGATGTAGAGTCATCAGTCACAGAAGAATCATGTGATGACTCCTCTTCAAGTTCAAGTTCAGAAGAAACTCTTCGTAGAAGAAAAAAAAAGAAAAGCAAAAGCAAGAAAAACAAGAGCAAGAAACATAAGAAGAACAAAAAGAAGGACAAGAAAGAATATGACAAGATAAAACGAGGTAAACACAGTTCACATAACATTTTTACAGTGGTTTCCCTTACAGAAACAGTCCACAGATAAAAATGTGAAATAGTGAAGTGGAAGGAAGGGCTTCAGAGGCTCTGCACGATCCCAGCTGAGGCATAGGGTCTTATCTAGCCAAACCATTAGCCATTTTCAAGAAAAAATATAAGAAATATATACTAGATACTATATATAATACTGTACTAGACTTAAATTAGTCATGAGTGCAGTGGTTCAACCTTAATTTTATGAAGCGACAAGAATACTTTTTTGTGCGCAAAACAAACAGAAATAACACCTTTATTCAACAAATTTCTTTCTAGCCTGTCTCGGTCTCCTATGCTCTTTTCGTTGCGCTCCCGAGTTCTGTGGCAGCCAATGCTGTTCACGTGAGCACTAAGACACATGCGTATGATGCTGATGCAGGAGCTAGGGCTGGGAATCGATTCCAAAAAGAATCGATTCCTCGATTCCAAGGCGTTGGGAATCGAGAGTCGATTCCAACGTTTGGAATCGATTCCATCTCGGGGAATCGACTCCTCTTTATTCACTTGTCTCTCGCTTACTAATAATGATTGGAAGTCTATTTATTTTTTGCAAAAGGTTCTTTTGAACACTTAGTTTCAAATTACGAGTTAAAAATAAAGCAATTCAGCGTTTTTTTTGCGTCATTGTGTGATGACGTCACTAGAACGTAATTCTAACTACTTATTTTTATGGTATGAAACGTTCAAATCGAGCCATATGTGAACGCATATCGCTGATTATTACTATACCTTTCCTTCACTTAGTTTAACAGTGTTTATTGTCATTGTTTCCTTCTGTGATGCTGCATCGTGGACAAGTTTGCTACATTTTGCACACAAAAACTCCATAATTTTAAATTGTAAAATGGTTCTGTTATCCACAACGGTAGGTTTGAGCGCAGCTTACAGATGCAGATGTGAGGGTCTTATTTTAATTTTCTATTTTCTTTTATTTTCATTAATCCATTGATAACAGAAAGAAAATGCGCCTAGTACAGCTTAATGACCGAGTCTATGTTGCTAAAGTAATGAACGCAACTTGCTCGCGCATCTGATTGACAAATAAACTGCGCACTCAGCCCAGTTATTTTGTGGTTATTTTACCTCGTACATTCTGTGCATTCTGTGCCTCGTACACTCAGCGCAGTTATTTTGTGGTTATTTTACCTCGTACATTCTGTGCATTCTGTGCCTCGTACACTCAGTGCAGTTATTTTGTGGTTATTTTACCTCGTACATTCTGTGCAAGCACTTATTTGAATGTAGTCATTTAACTTAACTGTGCACATGCATTTTAGACATGTCATGTAGTTTTAAACATGCAATAAATGCACATCCATGAATAATGTGCTATCCTTTTGATTTATTAGGCTAAATCGCATTTACTTCTGGGCTATATGGGCCATTTCAGGAGAATCCATCATTTAAAATTCATCAGAGTTATGGAAACGTATCATCATTTTACAAATAAAGTTTCGGAGAAGGATACTTTCTACATCCTTGTATCCTGCGGTCACTCCGGAACTAGGATCACCATCGATTTTGTTAAAAAAAGAAGAATCGAAAAGGAATCGAAAACAACAGTGGGGAATCGATTCTTGGAATCGACTCCGTCGATTCCGGAAACAGTAATTGGAATCGGAATCGATTCCAAAAATTTCGGAATCGACCAGCCCTAGCAGGAGCTGACCAATGTAAACTGAAGGAGATTTTCTTTTGCTCCATCAATGTGTAAACATATATTTTTTCTGCAACCATACACCAATTAGAGTAATGAAAAGCACATTTTTCTTAAGGTGTGCCTTTAGCCCTGTTGTACCTTAGGGCTTATTATTAGGCAAGTCAAGGTATCAGTTTTCATGTTATGATAATTGCTAAAGCTTTTATCACGGTGTCAGTAACATCATGATATTGAAATAAGTTGCAAAAAAAGGGTTGTCATATTATAACAGGTTTAAAATCTTTTTTTGTTTATAACAAAAAGAATATAACATTTAAATACTACTAAGCAATAGACAAAAATATTATAAAGTAAACAAAATGTTTCAAAAACAAATTAAAGCTAAATATGTTAGTTATTCTTTGTTAATGTTAGTTAAAAAACATTAACAAAGATACATTAAAAAGATACATAAAAATACAACAGATACATTTTTAGTTCATGTTAGCTTAGGTCCATTAAATAATACAGTTACAACTTTAGATTTTATTAATGTAATGTAATAAAGAATCTCAACATTTTCAATATCTAGGGCATGTTGTATAGTAGGCATCCAGATTCAAATATAAAAATATTAGCCTATTAGATCTATGTATTTTATATATTCGAGTGCTATGAACACCAATTGTGAATACAAAAATCTGAATGGCTGTTTGAAAAATTTACTGTAAATACGGTTCAGAAAACAGTTTACAGGGTTTGCTTTGTTTACGCAGTTACTGGTGTAACGACTGCATTTGCTGTCAGAGAGTGAGGCTGCATCCCAATTCGCATACTATCCATACTAAAAAGTATTAAAAAATAGAACTAGTGTGTCCCAAACCGTAGTATGCTGAAAAAAAAGTATTTCAAAGATACCCGGATGGTTTACTATTTCCGGTCCGAATTAGTAGTGCAGATCGACACGCACTCTAACGGCTGATATTACCCACAACCCAACGAGAGCTGGACAAGGATTCGAATAGAACTACAAATGCGGATAAAAAGTGATAAAAAATTACAAACATGATGGATGTGGGAATTAAGTAGAGATGTTTAGATAAAGGGGTTTGAGTGATCAATTATCAGTATTTAACCTGACTAAAAGATATTTGTTCAATGTAATCCACATTATTTTTCAGCTGCAACAGCATTGTGAACTTTTTTAATGATACGTTTGGCCATTAACTTTTAAGTGCATCATTATATTTAACATTGCATTATATTATATTATATACTGCAAACCAGGGGTCTCCAGCACGTCGGTCGCAAGTGTTGCACCTGATTGGAGGTAGCTCGCCAAGATGTACTTTTTATCTAATCAGAGTGAGCTAATATAGACAGGTGTCCTACTCCCTCCAACGCAAATCAAGTTTAACGTAGCGGCAGTGAGGTTATTATTTTTATTTATAAACAATTGTACATGTAAACATCCAAATATAGGGAAGTACTGGTACTTCGGTACCATGTCGGTAGTGAAATTTTTAAAATGTGACGATACCAGCATTAGTACCAACATCCTAGTATATCCGGTATCCGCAGCTGCGTTCAGTTGCTTCCGTGTTAATCTAAGTGCAGGGCTCCAGATTGTAGCCGAATATATACTGTGAATATTAAACTGAAAAATACTATTTCATTTTTACTCCTGCATGTTCTGTGTGAATGGCTGGCAGGATAGACACGCCCATGTGTGACTCTCACTGTCTTTGTAGTCTCTGCCGTGTGTCACTATATGAGGACACAAACGCATAAACCGTCACTTCGTGAGAATTTCATCTCATGAACACAGACACTCAAAGGTCAACTTAAAGGCAACCCGTCAAAATAAAAGCTTGGTTTAACTTGGAAGAAATTGACAGAATATATATTAGGCTACTGTTGTACAGTAAATTTAGCTACATCTCTGTGTAATAATAATACGTCTCTACTACTAATAATATTTATGCCTAGATGGTTGCTTATTTTTCACTTGATCTTTTATTTATATACAATGTTTACTTTTAAACAGCATACACCCTTTAAATGTTCATGTATTATTTATTTATAGTGATTATCATCATAAATAATTAACATATTAAATTTGTGTTTACGGAACAGTAAAACCAGACAAGAGAACCGTAAAACTTTTATGCTGACTACTGGAACTACGACTACACTCTTTCTGGTGTAAGACAGTTTGGATAGTTGTTAATATAAGAATTATGATGCATTATTTGATGCAATTATATAATAATGTTAATTATTATATAATATTAATATGTCGCCTTTGGCTTGGCTTGCTCAGTTGGGGGCACTAAAATTATGATGTAAGATATTCAACTAAATATACAAATTCATTCTATAAACTATAATACTGATCTGCCAACATTGTCTCTCTCTGATAAATTAAAATAAGCTGATAACATCACTGTTTACTCCAGAACGACTGTACAGCCAAATCTAATTCTGCTGCAGTATTGTCCTGTTTAACACTGAAGCTGCTTTGACACAAGTGGCATTGTAAAAGCGCGATAGAAATAAAGTTGATAGATTGATTGGTTGATTGATTGATTGATTGATTGATTGATTGATTGATTGATTGATTGATTGATTGATTGATTGATTGATTGATTGAGTGATCGATTATTTAAGAGTTTTAAGTATTGTATAACATGTAGCTCTCTGTGACTTTCATTTTTAAAAAGTAGCTCTCAAATGAAAGGTTGGAGACCCCTGCTACAAACATATGGGGAGAGTCTCTGCATTAAAGACCCACAAATTATTTCCATTTACTAAAATAGACACTTTATGCCTGAGCTATTTATTAAATTTTATTCTTTTCTTTTTAATTTATAAAAGTTGTAACTTATTGAACCATGCTTGTAACACCATAGGACAATTTTGAGATTTGGCTCAAAAAGGTAAAAGAAATATTTAATTTACTGCATTTTAAATGATGATAATACTAATTAAATTATTTTTTATCTTGTGTGACAATGAAAATGCCGCATCAAGTCAACAACCTATCTATATGTTCATTATTGCGATATATCGTATTACTGGCACGTCTTATATATTTTATTTAAAGCTTTGAAATTTATATTAACAAACTGCTAAAGTAACTACAACATTACCAACACTGAAATAAGAGCATGCGGTTTATCTATCAATCATCTACGATGTGCATTAAAGTTGCGTCCGATACTATAGTAACAGTAGACACCGGCGCGTTTACTTTCAGAATCATAAGGAAAATGTTCCGTATAAAGAGAGCAAAGAAGGCTTTTCTTTCTATTCCGTGAAGAAAAGTTTAGCTGGAAAAGTGCCTGATATTTCCTCTCCATGGAAGCATTGCATGTTTAATGCCTGGGACACTTTAATAAGGCTGTGTAGCCATTAACACTATCCTACGCAATAGTTTGCATTAACTAACAATACTTTTAAAGCCTTTTTAAATTTTGGCTCATGTAAATTTCTACAAATGCCATTTTATATAGGCTATTAAAGTAAATTGTGTAATAATAATAATAAAACAATAAATTAACTATATGAACTGACATTAACAATGGACAAAAGTTTTTTGGGGTAACACTTACAGTAAGTTTCATTAGTTAACATTAGTTAACTACATTAGTTAACATGAACTGCACTTATGAACTAGCCTAGAAATCTAGACGCACCCTAGCGGCAGCAAATCTAATCTGCCCGCAAGTGTCGTCTAGGAACTCTCAATACACATCTGGTCTGGAAAAACCAAACTCTGTTCAGGCCAATCACATCGTGTATAGAGTCGGTGGGCGGGGCTTAACATAATGACAGCCGAGTTGCGTTTGCGTGCTTCTAGTAAACAGAGAAACTGGCGAACGGCGGTCTTTCGAATCAGCTTTGACCGCGACTCTGGAAGACTTGGAGTTAAGCTTTTCTCTGAGAAAAGAACAAAGAACGGCACTGAAGTCATTCTTAAGAAGGGAAGATGTGTTCGGAGTTTTGCTGACCGGATACGGCGAATGTTTAATCAGTCAGCGAGCTCTGTTTCACCGTCGTTGCTCTGGTTGGTTGTAGCGCTATCCTATCGCGTGCAGAGGGAGTTTGAAAGACAACCGTTTATCCCGCCCCTCGGATTGAGCCGTCAATGGTGAGTTTCCAGACCAAACATCTTAATGTGGGTCTGGCTTGTCAGGCTACTTATGAACTGCACTTATGAAGCATTTATTTATCTTTGTTAATGTCAAATTCAACATTAACTAATACATTATCAAAATCTTGTTAACATTAGTTAATCCACTGTGAACTAACATGAACAGCTGTATTTGTATTAACTGACATTAACAAAGATTAACAAATACAGTAACATGTACTGCTCATGGTTCTTTCATGTTAGTTAAACTAATAAAAAATAAAATAATTTGGTATTTAACATGAACTAACCATGAACATCACCTCTGTTCAACATTACATTACTTCATAAAAATCCAGTTGTTCATGGTTTGTTAATGTTAGTTCATATGTGCAATAAATAATGTTACCGAGATTTTAATAATGCATTAGTAAATGGTAAAATTAATATCAACAAAGATAAATAAATGCTTTATAAGTGCAGTTCATTAATACTTGATTCTGATTGGTCAATCGCGCATTCCAGTGGTATGTTATTTCCAGATAACAACCGCTCATCCGGGTACTGCGAGTTATCTCGACCGGCTCTACTTCTGTGCTTAACGCTGGCGCCATCTTGTGGCTTAAACAGCCGTGGGTTACAATGGAAGACTTCAAGGCGGGTTTCCTTTATAACGTTTTTAATATAGATATTTTTCTTACACAAACGCATCGATCAGAAGGCTCTAATAACCCATCGGAGCCGTGTGGAGCACGTTATTTGACGGACAGCTGCATTTTTTTATGGACTTCAAACACAACTACTGCTGGGATTAACATTAGCCTGGACTTTTTAAAGGGATCCCCTGGTGTTGAGACTTGTATGGCTTAATATAACATAAATGATGTCTCTTACTGAATTATGTAGTAGAAAACCCATGAAAGATCTACGTTATTTTAAAAATCGATTTTATATTTGGACCATGGGGGGCGCCATTTTGTTTGCGTTCTAGGTTGATGACGTAGAGTGGTTGAACTCCTCAATCAGCTGGCATTACCCGTAGCTATTTTTACCACAACGCAACTCGAAAATTGTTTCAGAGTTAAACAAAACCAATGAATTCCTTTGTAATTATACTTAAAACACACTCAAACATACATGTGCACACAAACTCACCTACACAAGTCACAAACAGATCGGCGGGCGCGCACACGACAGGCTCTGTCTCAATCGAGATGTTGGGCTGCTCAGTCTCCACGACAGGGGCTGAATCTGAAATCGACCCTATACCCTTAAATAGGGCATTATTTGAAGGGACGGACATTTGTAGTGTTGTCCGACACCTAGTGGACGAGTGCAGTCATCCAGTCTCACGTTCCACCGCAATAACGAGTAAAGCCGATTTACAAACAGCTGTCCGACTTCACGCACTCAAACATACATGTGCACACAAACTCTCTCTCACACACAGACTCTCACACACACCCCAACAGGTCGGCGCGAACACACACACACACACACACACACACACACACACCCCAACAGATCGGCGCGAAACACACACACACCCCAACAGATCGGCGCGAACACACACACACACACGCACGCACTGCGCGCGCATACATAACCCTCAATCTATTCCCTGTGTTGATATCCTGTTCAACACATCCTGTTCCCTAGATAGACTGTTGATAGTAGATTAACTATAATGCCTAATGTGACCAGCAGAGGGAAATATCTAGGTAGGACGATGGGATAAAGTAACGTGAGGAAGAGAGGCAGGATGTTTTGGTGATGATGCATGCGATTGAGACAGAGCAGTCAGGTGTGTGTGTGCGCGCCCGCCGATCTGTTTGTGACTTGTGTAGGTGAGTTTGTGTGCACATGTATGTTTGAGTGTGTTTTAAGTACAATTACAAAGCAATTCATTTGTTTTGTTTAACTCTGAAACAATTTTCGAGTTGCGTTGTGGTAAAAATAGCTACGGGTAACGCCAGCTGATTGAGGAGTTCAACCACTCTACGTCATCAACCTAGAACGCAAACAAAATGGCGCCGCCCATGGTCCAAATATAAAATCGATTTTTTAAATAACGTAGATCTTTCATGGGTTTTCTACCACATAATTCAGTAAGAGACATCATTTATGTTATATTAAGCCATACAAGTCTCAACACCATGGGATCCCTTTAAATATAACTCTGATTGTATTTGTCTGACAGAAGAATGTCATAAACACCTATAATGACTTGAGGGTGAGTAAATCATAGGCTTGGTTTCATTTTTGGGTGAACTAACCCTTTCAGCATTTGTTTTCAACATTTAGCAGCGATAGATAAAGGCTTAAAGCAGGTATGAACTGTTTTTCTTCGCGGAAGCTTGAGCTAATAAAATATTTAATCTCAAGACAATATTTTGTGTCTAATTTATTTGAGACTAGTAGCCGTGTAATAAGCGGGATAATGTCCACCCAGCTGGTTGTTATCTCAGAATAAACCCCTTCAGAGTGATGCTCCGCTTTGCCTCGGGGTCCTGATCGCTCTGAAGGGGTTTATTCTGCGATAACAACCGGCTGGGTGGACATTATCCCTTACTTAACTAATGAACCTTATTGTAAAGTGTTAGTGGGTTTGTTGCCCACTCTCTGACCTCTGAAGGCTGCTGTATAATTCACACCCTGCCTAAGACACATTAGGGGAAGTATTTTAATAATCCTATGAATGCATATAAGAAAATGCATAATCTAATCGTATTGAATTTTAATGTCAATCATCTCGAATTGAATCGTTCTGAATTGGCAAAAATCGGTCTTGAATCGAATCGAAAACCTATGAATCATGAATCGAATCGATTCGCTGCCTACCCAAAGATTCACAACCCTACCCATGACTGATCAACAATATAAAATGTAAGATGACATATATGTAGTTAATTAAATTTACACATTATATCAACAGCCCTAATATACATAATCCACAAATGACTTATATGATATTTTTTTCTTTCTTGTGAACAGTACATATGCACCTTTGGTTTTAGGTATTAAGAACCCTCTTCATATTAAGTTTCTTTAACTACTATGTAATAACATGGAAGGTACAGGGCGGATGTCTAGGGGCAATTGGTTCCAAAGATGGGGGGTGGCAACAGAAAAAGCTCTCCCTTAGTTTTTAGACGAGAGTGAGGAATGGATAAAATTGTTTTATAATGCAACATAAACACAATAAGTACATTGTACCTAACAATTAATCTTTTTGAAATAAGTACATAGTAGTTAAAGACACCTAATATAAAGTGGGACAAATATTTCTATTACTTCCTCAAAATGTTCAGGGCTGAGTAAAAAACCTTGCGAGTCTTTAATCTGGTTGCTAGTCTAGATTGGATGAAGGCTACAGGTTGTCCTGTCAGAACAATATCACACTCCAAAACGATCTTCTAAAACAGTTTCTAGACTGAACAAATTTGAATTAAGTTCTAGGGTCATTAAAAAAAATTATACAAATATAATTTTGGTTATATATATATAAAGCCAAACAATATTACATCATTAAAAAATAAATATCCATGTCAAATTATTTGAAGGTGGGTTAAATGGGTTAAATTCTATTCAGCTAATTTGTAAAAATCATCTAACTTAAAACCTTAAAAAACTTTTTAATACAACCAAAGACACATATGGTGACGTATTCATTTTTGTTTGTTTTAATTATTTTTCAGCCCAAAATGTTCGGGATGTCATTTCTCGATACAGAAGACTCCTGAAACTAACACAACGTGGAGCAACCATGACCAAAGCTTTCAGGAAAGAGGGCGTCTCCCGGAATGCAGTGGCCCAGCTCGCTCCAATTGCAGAGCTGTACTTTGCGGACAGGGTCCAATTCAATGACATCAGCTTCACCCCAGGGAAGCTAGCCGAATTTGCGGAGAAGTGCAAAGAACACATTGTGGGGGAGGTTAAAAAAAAAGTGCTATCGATGAAAATGAAAGGTTCACTTTTGCCTTTTTGTTTAAATAAGTGAGTTAAGAAAAGAAAAAATGTGGGTAACACTTTAGAATAATAGTCCGTTATTAATAGGTAACTATGCAGGAAGTAATGCAGGATTAAAGAGTAGCACTACATTAACACTTCAGCTACTATTATTAACTAATATAGAAACAAGCTGAACTAATCAGTAAGTAATATTGAATTCAGGACTAAGATAGTTCCTTATTATGTAATTAATAGTTACTGAGTGAGACTGGCGTCACTAATAACTAATAGGTAACAAGGAAAAATTATAAAGAATTACTAAATCATTACTAATCACAACATTAACATGTCTGAGATGTGAGAAATTATCTTTTTTTACTCTCAATGTGGTCATAAAATGCATCACTAATTACTTAAGTGTTACCTAGTCATTATGCAGGAGCTACTAGTGATCTGGACCATTATTTTAAAGTGGAAAACATTGTTAGATCACTAGTAGTTCTTAACAAATTGTCCTTTGTTACTCTGAATAAAGTAATAAAATGCATTACTAATTACTCAAGAAACCAATCACTCTTCAAGGACTACTGGTGATCTGGACCATTATTTTAAAGTGAAAAAAATATTTTCCACTTTAAAATAATGGTCCAGATAACTAGTAGCTCCTGCATAATGACTAGTTAACACTTAAGTAATTAGTGATGCATTTTATGACTTTATTCAGAGTAAAGAATATGATTAATTACATGTCAGACACAATAATGTGATAATTGGTCAGTTAGTTAATAGTTATTAATGAGGCTAATCTCAGTCAGTCATTATTGATTACTTAATAAGGAACTATCTTAGTCCTGAATTCAATATTACTTACTGATTAGTTCAGCTTGTTTCTATATTAGTTTATAGTAGTAGCTGAAATGTTAATGTAGTGCTACTTATTTGTCCTGCATTACTTCCTGCATAGATTATCTATTAATAACAGACCTATTAATATTATTCTAAAGTGTTACCAAATGTTGTTTGCTGTGTTCGCTTAGAGTTTGTTTTCTATGTTTATATGTCTTTGTTAACTTTTATTTGTAACAGTGTTTGAACCGAAGGGAACAAAAACGTACAAATACTTTATTTTATTTATTTTTGTGTCATTCTAGGCTAAGCAGTTTTCTTAACAAAAAAACTATACGTTTTTATTTCCATGCTTAGCTCTTTGTTGTTTTCAAATTGAACGCTGTGCTCCTTTTTTATACAGCAGTTCATTAAAAGCAGTTGACTGGACAAACTAATGACTCTGGTATTTATTTTGCAGTTGGCAGATATGTACTTGTAGCCTACTGTGGTACTTGTGGTTATTCTCTTAAAGGTTCAGTGTGTAGTATTTATGAGGATCTATTGACAGAAATGCAATATAATATACATAACTATGATTTCAGTGGTGAATAAATTAATGTACTAAATGTACTGTAATGTTTTTATTATTTAGAATGAGACATTTCTATCTACATACACCGTGGGCTTCTACAGTGAAGTCACCATTTTGCACTGTCATGTAGCCCTAAACGGACAAACTTCTGTACAATGCGCTAGCCACTCTCTGCTCTCTCCTATGACAACATATTTGTCCCGTGTCGGCCACCATAGCTTCTCTATGTGCTTTGAAAGGGAGGGGTGAGCGTTGGGTGGTGCAATTCACAACCTCACCACTAGATATCGCTAAAATGTACGCACTGCACCTTTAATATTAAACCCAATAGTTATCAGTGTCGGTAATGTTTGTTGTATCTATTGACTGTCTGCTGAAAATCTACTGACTAGTAGCCTATGATGCGGGCCTGTAAGAGTCTTTCAACAGCATTTCTTTGTTTTTCACTTCATTTTGATGGGCCTAGTGTGGCAACAGAGGAATATATGAATTGAACTCAAAGTAAACTGATAGTCTACTGAAAGGTAATTTATATGCAACAAACGGTCAGTAGAGTACTCCTGAAAATCCTTGCGAAAGCAGAAGATCAAGTGTAAGTAACATGGTATATTCTTAAAGTTCATTTGAAATTATGTTGTGTTGCTACTTATAGACAACTGAATGTTTACTGAAAGTATGTTGATAAATTGGTTAATAGCTACATACTGACTACTTAAAAGCTCTTATTTTGCGTTACTTAAAGTACTGAGACCTTATTGAGGATTTGTTGCATGTCTGCTAATATGCTGTTGAACATCTACTTATAGACAACTGAATGTTTACTGAAAGTATGTTGATAAATTGGTTAACAGCTACATACTGACTACTTAAAAGCTCTTATTTGTGGTACTTAAAGTACTGAGACCTTATTGAGGATTTGTTGCATGTCTACTAATGCGTTGTTGAACATCTACAACCTAAATGGATAACACATTGGTAACACTTTACTGACAGAATGTTTAATAGCTGTTTACACTTTGCATACAGTGTAATGATTGTTATAAAACATTTAATAGACAATCTACAGATTATACCCTGATGAGAGTAAGTAGATATGTACTTGTAAAGTAACTTATAGTCAGTAGACTGTCTGTAGACTATCTATAGGGGGACCATCAAAATAAAGTGTTACCAATATTTGTTTTGAAACTGCCCTATAAAATAAACGAAATTTCAAAAAAATAATGTTTAGGTTAAAAGTAATGTTGATTTTAAATATAACTCTAAATACAGATAAATTTACATCATATCTATTGTGTCTCGTCTTGTATAGAGCCGTGGTGACTAATATTGACATATCTCCCGCTCAGCCAACATCGCATCTATTTTCCTAGTGTCCCTTCCCTTTCCTGCCTCCTGCTCATTCTCTTTTCCTCCTTCAGAGATAGATGATGGCACAGTGCCTTCTCTCTTCCTCTGCCAGCTGCCTTTTACAGAGTGCCATGCTGACACCCTAAATGGGCACTGGCCTCAGAATAAACACACTTAATTATTGTATAGACCATCAGTTGCCAGTCTTCAATCACACACATACACACAGACGGTTGTTTGTCATTATTCACGGTGAGCTGGCTACCCGCTTCCTGGGTCTTGAATTTAGATCATTTTGCAGCAGGATAACAGCCTGTGTGTTATATTGAACCATTAATGTCATCCCCAATTTACAGTAAAACTGACTTGACCCTGCAGCAATTCATTCTGTAAAGATCCCCATCAAAATAACTTACAAACTAATGTTAGCTTAAGTCACATATTACACTTATCACTCCACAAAGTCTACTGACACATACTGGTTCCCTTTCGAACGGGAACATTCAACGTTATGTCATGATTGTCACAACTTGTACGTATTTGTACGAGGTGGCTAATTCGTACAACCTCGCTCGTATGAATTTGTACGTTTTATCTAATCTGCAGTGATGGGTAGGTTCAGGGACAGGGTTTGAGGTTTGGTTATTAATAAAAAAATTGGAAAACTTGTCAAATATTTCTCTAATTTCTCTAATTTGTAAGAGAAAAAGGGAAACTATGACTTTCATAAACTGAAAGAAAGCTTCATCTCACTTACACTTTCATCTTACTTTATCTCATCTCACTTAATACATTGATAAGTGAAACACACTCTAGAAATGCCTGCGCACTTTCCTAACGTGAGCGGATTTTCAGTTGTGTATGACATTAAAGCTGCACTATGTAATTTTTCCGTCCGCTAGAGCTCAGAATCTTGGTACATTTGGTCTCCCACCTCACAACCGGTGGAAAAGAATCGGGATAGGACTCAGGCAGAAATCATGTTCATGGATGTGGTTATTAACGTTAGTGTAAGTGTGAAGCAGAGCGGGGCCGAGTGTTGAGGGAGCTGAGCAAGGCCGCTGGAGCGATTGTTACGCAAACACACGGCTCGCAAGCGGCAGGATTTTATTATGACGGGACACAAACGCTGATGCCATTTCCGCTTTTCCTGTTATGAGTATGAGGTAACACTGCTCTGTTTATCATATTAGATACATTCAAAGTGTGTTTAAAATGATGTTATGACGTTACTCTGTGCATTCGCTCAGCGGCTGCTGTGACACTTCTGAAGACTGAGGGTAACGCAGATATGACTCAATCAGCCGGATCTCATGAAAAATGCGTATAGTACGAGTGTGCAATGTTGTGGAATGTATATGCCAAAACTCATTTTGGCGTGCATATGATACGCTGTTTTTTGCGTGCATATTATACGCATTTTATGGCGTATTATACATACGAACCCCCCACCCCACTACCCTAAACCTACCCAAGAGAGCGTGTCATATATACGCCATAAAGTGCGTATCATATGCACGCGAAAAACAGCGTATCATATGCACGCCAAAATGAGTTTTGGCATATATATTCCATGACATTGCACAATCGTACTATTTATACGCATTTATGTGTGATTGGGTTGACTCAATTGACAGGCGACTCCCTTAGAATTCCCTGCTTCTTGGCTAAAATAGCAATTTTCTCACAATTTACAAATAGTTGGAAACATTTGGGATAGTGTAAGAACTTAACTGAACAAAATATATAACACTGGCCTAGTGGTTTTTGGATATTTTACTGTAAAAATACTGCAGCTGTTAAATAAAAGACATACAATAATACAGATCATAGGTAAAAGTCTATTAACAGCCTCACACCATCAAGTCAGAGTATGTGAATTTTTGCCTTACATAAGGAGTTAGTGTGGAGTATATTACCTCTTAATGGGCTGCTGTTAACCTTTCAGGCCTTTAACACTACAGAGAAAGAAAAAGAGTGAGAAAGAGTGAGAGAGATAACACACTCAAGGCTAACCTTTCGAATTTCGGAGAGTATGAATAAGAGGAGAGAGGTAGAGCGATAGAGAGGGTGAAAGGACCCAGAAACGACGAGAGACACAGGGAAGAAAAGAAGAGTGCCAAGAAGGATGAAGCAAATGCTCTGTCAGGAGAGCCACTCTCAAGAAAATAACCTTTTTGCCATGGAGGATGGAGAGTGAGAAATGGAGAGAGGGTGAGCCTGTACCAGCCCTGATACAATACTTCTCCGATTGACAGAGAGAACAGAACATTTTACGACCCATCTACAATCATAATATAATGGCCTAATCAGTCTCATGGTACTGCTTTCCCAGAGAGCTCCCACACATACTGCAGGGAAGTCATTTTGCCAAGCTTGGTAAAATAAAATATTCCAGTTTATTTGGAGTAGTTTGAACTGATGAAGAGTGAAAGCAATCACAAAGAGGAGTTTGGTTTCCAAAGTTTTTCCTAATAAATTTAATTAGGAACATTACATTACACATAATTACAAAACTTCACAACTAGATTTTTATTTTTTTAAAGAAAATTACCCATTTTGTAGCCTGACAAGCCAGACCCACATCAAGATGTTTGGTCTGGAAACTCACCATTGACAGGGCTCAGGGGACGGGATAAACAGTTGTCTTTCAAACTCCCTCTGCACGCGACTGGATAGCGCTACAACCAACCAGAGTAACAAAGGTGAAGCAGAGCTAGTTACAGTCTATGGTTGACAGATTAAACTTTCGCCGTATTCGGTCGGCAAAACTCAGAACACATCTTCCCTTCTTAAGAATGACTTCAGTGCCATTCTTTGTTCTTTTCTCTGAGAAAAGCTTAACTCCAAGTCTTCCAGAGTTGCGGTCAAAGCTGATTCGAAAGACCGCCGTTCGCCAGTTTCTGTGTTTAGTAGAAGCACTCAAGCAAGGGCAACTCGGCCGTCGTTATGTTAAGCCCCACCCAACGACTCTATACACGATGTGATTGGCCTGATCAGAGTTTAGCGTTTACAGCTCAGAAGTGTATTGAGAGTTGCTAGACGACACTCGCAGGCAGATTAGATCTGTCGCCGTAGGGTGCGTCTAGATTTCTAGGCTACCCATTTTGTGCTTACCCACACAAAAATGAATGCCATGCATAATGTTGCTGCAGTAAACACCTTTTAAAGTGATGTTAATTGTTAATTGTAATTTACCATACCATATTTGGTGAATTTTTTTTAAATGTTTGACATCACATTGTGTAATTTTACTGTAAAAAATGTATGCTTTTTATTGGTAAAATTGGGGGCGGCAGTGGCCCAGTGTTTTTTTTGGGGGCGGCAGTGGCTCAGTGGTTCATGTAGGTTGTCTACAAACCAGAAGGTTGGTGGTTCAATCCCCGGTTCCACCTGACCAAGTGTCGAAGTGTCCATGAGCAAGACACCTAACCCCAGCTGCTCCCGACGAGCTGGATGGCGCCTTACATGGCTGACACCGTCGTCGGTGTATGAATGGGTGAATGTGAGGCAAAAATGTAAAGAGCTTTGGATAAAAGCGCTATATAAAAGCAGTCCATTTACCAAAAAACTATATGAATTCATCTTTTACAGTGAAAACTATATAAACATATATTACATTTCTGTGGTGTCCGCAAGTGGTCAGGGAGAGCATTCCACAGTCTAGTGGCTTTTGAGAAGAAAGCCCAATCTCCCATACGGAGATTCTCCTGGGAGTCCTGAGAAGACAAGTAGAAACAGAGCGGAGGTTACGTGTGGATGTTTGTTTGGTGAGAAGTTCCTTGAGATAGGTGTGTGCGTCACCATGGATGCACTGGTGGGAAAGGAGGGAGATCTTATACTCGACCCTGAGCGACACAGGAAGCCAGTGGAGTGATTTGAGAATAGGGGTGATATGGTCGTATTTGCACACCCTCATAAGGATACTAGCAGCACTGTTCTGAATATACTGCAGCTTCTGGAGTATAAGGAGCTTTCTGTTTTTGCCAGGGATGCCGTTAAGGAGCACATTGCAGTAGTCCAGCCTGGAGGAGACAAAGGCGTGGACAAGCTTCGCCGCATCTGCCAGTGTTAGTATAGGACGAAGGTTGGTAATGTTTCTGAGGTGGAAGAAGGAGGTCTTACACAAATGTTTGATGTGAGCTTCAAAAGTGAGTTGCGATTCCATTCTGACCCCAGGTTGGTGACTGAAGTGGAAAGTGAAATGACCTGATCAGAAAAAGCAATGCTGGTGATAACATAATTCTGGACCTGAAGAGGAGTGCTGACTAGAATTGCTTCAGTCTTGGAGCTGTTTAGCTGCAGGAAGTTTTGCTTCATCCACGCCTTTATCTCATCCAGGCAAGTAATCAAAGTGGATGGTGTGAAGTCAGCAAAGGGAGATGAACTTTTCCTAAGGTAAAGTTGAGTGTCATCAGCATAGCAGTGAAAATAAATCCCATACCGGCTGATGAGAGAGCATGTAGGAGGAGGAACAGGAACAGCCAAGCACTAAGCCTTGAGGGACACCGCAGCTGACATTGTGTGACAGGGATGTAGCTTCTCCCAATGCAACATATTCACTTCTCTCAGTGAGATAAGAAGAGAACTAGTTGTGGACAGAGTCAGAGAGACCAATTGTGGAATGTAAACGGTGAAGGAGGAAGTTATGATTGACAGTATTGAAAGCTGCAGTTAAGTCCAGGAGGATGAGAAGGGATGGGGAACCAGTATCTGCTGCCAACAATAGATCATTCATGACCCTGACCAAAGCTGTTTCTGTGCTGTGTCCAGACCGGAAACAAGACTGAAACTTCTCATATAAATTGACACAACCATTTAAGAGGTTTCATGCAACCTGGCCCTGCTTCCACTATTGGCTAAACATTAAAAACAGAAGAGTTAAATGATAAACCACCTCATGCTCGGCTAAATAACTTTAATATATTTATTAAGAATCAGTATATAGTTAATTTATAGAGTGAAGTCGAAGTAGTTATATATATATATTGATTATTTCTTGCTACTGTTAAATACCTAGCTGAAAATAAAGCACTTGCCATGTTGTTTTTAATATGCATTTTTTTGCTTATTTTTAAAAAACAGATTAAATTTAAAACCTATATTTGTTTTATAAAATTACATTGAAAAATATGACATTACTTGTATCATGAAATGAGATTTTAGTCATCCCAACCTGTTGAAAATAGGGAAAGGTTAGTGAATGTTAACATGATTGATGTGATTGTTGTAGACATGTAAGAGGTTCACACTGGCATGTAAATGTAATTATCATTGTAATAAAAGGGGGTCACGCTCAAAAACCAGGGCAAGAACATGCTGGCCAAGTAAGTTTTTAGTAAAAAATAGTCAAAATGTTGGTATCATGACAACACTATTCTAGGGGCATGCAAACTGAAAAGGTACTTTTTCATAGTTCAGTGTCACTTTATTTTGATGGCCCATTTAACACATTCTGCTGACACTAAGTAAGGTAGCACCTACATGTCTACTAACTCTCATTAGAGTGTTAGTCGAGTATTAGTAGACTAGGCAGGGTTAGGGTTAGAATAAAGGGCACCACTTTATATTAGGTGGCCTTAACTACTATGTACTTACATCAAAAAATAAGTACAATGTACTTACTGTGCCCATATTTTATTGCAAAACACCTTTGCTGATATTGAGGTGGGATACGGGTAGAGTTAGAGACAGGTGTGGTGATATGGGTCAGTTTAAGGGTAGGGTTAGGTGTAAGGGAAGTGCCAACTGTGTAATTACAAATGTAACTACAGAAATTAATTACAAATGTAATTACATGCAGGTATTTTATATAATGTAAGTACAATGTAAAAACATGTAGGTACACAGTAAGTGCATTGTATCAAATGATTAATTACAATGTTAGTACATAGTAGTTAAGGCCACCTAATATAAAGTGGGTCCGAATAAAGTGATGTGTAGTTGCAAAGTTACTTATATATAGTCAGTAGAATGTTCAAAAGGGACCATCAAAATAAAGTATTACCAATACTTTTTTTCTGGTTAAGGTGTTTACAATTGTTTAAATTGTAAACACCTTAACACCATCAAACACCATAAACACCATCAAAATAAAGACCATCAAACTTTATTTCTTTACAAACTTTACATCAAAATAAACACCATCAAACACCATAAACACCATCAAAATAAAGTATTACCAATACTTTTTTTCTGGTTAAGGTGTTTACAATTGTTTAAACAATAATACTATTTACAATGTTTACTGTTTGCAGTTGTTTCCCCCTATAGTTATTAACTATTAATAATGTGAATAACATGTTCTCATGTTTATTTGTTTTTCTTTTGTAAAAATTATTTATCTTAAAGGTGTACTGTTTGCTTTTTATGAAGGGATTTTTTTGGGTGAATTACATTTAATCCAATTAGAAACAATATGAGCCCAACCATAACAATTGTGCCCATGTCTTAAACCTAATGTTTGCTGCGTTACAGTGCATCTAGAGCCCTATTTAGATTTTATTATATTATTTTTTTTAAAGATTACAGTTACTGTGAATGGGAGTATCTGTTGTCTGGATGTGAGTGTTATGGAAGGTCATTTGCTCTGGATGCATTCAACTTGAAACCCCTTTTCAGTGCTTTTCCATGTCAAATGGGATGGCAGCAGTACTTGATCTACTACCTGTATATTTTACCCAAAACTTCTAAAAATCAATTAAAAAATGATGAAAATGGGGAAGTGCAAATAAATGAGTAGTAGCATTAAGAAAAAATTATAAACCAGGCATTCCCATCCGGACTGGATTCGATTCTTTAGATGAGTGAATAACAATAGGTAATTTGTTTAGTTAACACAGACATTTCCGAATTGAAATAAAAAAGTATGTCTGCTAACACCAATTTATTTGAGAGAAAACTAGCCCTTTCCAAATAAGGTTTAGAAGGAAAGATAGAGATCTCATTTGTGATTTTTCTTTCCTACGGGTTATGCATCTCTCTATCTCTCTCTGGCAGAGGTAAGTGTTTCTTCACCCACAAGCCAGGAATAAAGAATCACTCTAAGCAACAAAAAAAAGAAGAAGAAGAAGGCATAAGGAAGGCAGGAAAGAGACCTCTGCCACCTGCTCGAGGCACCGCTTCACCAGCCTCACCGTAAGGGTGGACATTAATTGTGATTGAAAATGACATTTCCCTCTCGCACACACTCATATTCTCAAACACGGACCTACACAGTCACTAAATCTTCATTTGGTCTCTGTGTGGGAGACTGTGGAGGTTCATAATGTTCGTGAAAGAGAGATCCTTCTATTTCATTTCTCTTATCCTTCTTTTCCCACTTGCTCAGCCCCGTAAGGACACTGCCTGTGAACCCGTATCTTCTTTTTTCAGGCTATTCACCTTTTCTCACTGCAACTGAGATGAGGGAATATGTTTAAATTTTAATTTAGTATTTCATCTCGTCCTTATTCTCTTTCAAATTGGCATGCTTAAAAGTGGACAAAGCTAATTCTCCAGTCAACTTTACCCAGATGGATTATCCGTTGTCGTGAAGTGCAGGTTTTGCCGTGAATTTGTATGTACCATAGAGACATCTTGACAGACAAAAAGCGCAGGCTATGGTAAAGGTTCTGCTTCAGTTTGAGATGACCTGCTCCAAAATGCCATTACAGAGAGAGGATGTCTCAAATTATCAATATATTACCTTTTCTTCTTTTTTATAGTACTATACTAATATTCCTTTCACCTATTCCCAAAGTATTTGTTTTTTTTCCCACCCCTTAACCTATTGTACTCAGTGTTCTTTCTATTTTCTACACCATTAGTTGAGGAAAGATTAGTTTTCAAGGAACTCCAGCTTCAAAGTATCTCATCATGGGAAAAGTTAGACGACAGAACTTGTAAAACTTTGCTGTTTAGGTTGTTTCAGTACACTCATATCATGCCTAAATGCAGTGGTGGTATTTTTACAATGTTACTAGGTACATTTTTCAGGTATCTGTACTTTATCAGACTTTTTTTTATATTTTGGGGATCTTTTATGTCACTACACATTTCATTAAAAAAAACACATCGTTCCTTCTTATTTTGGACTGAAGTAGTTGACAGACACTCTGAGACTCCATAACATGTCCGATTTGTAAAAAAGCTGCACCTGCTTAGCCTAGAAATCTAGACGCACCCTAGCGGCAGCAAATCTAATCTGTCGCGAGTGTCGTCTAGCAACTCTCAATACACTTCTGAGCTGTACAAACAAAACAAAACTCTGGTCAGGCCAATCACATCGTGTATAGAGTCGGTGGGCGGGGCTTAACATAATGACGACCGAGTTGCGTTTGCGTGCTTCTAGTAAACACAGAAACTGGCGAACGGCGGTCTTTCGAATCAGCTTTGACCGTGACTATGGAAGACTTGGAGTTAAGCTTTTCTCTGAGAAAAGAACAAAGAACGGCACTGAAGTCATTCTTAAGAAGGGAAGATGTGTTCTGAGTTTTGCCGACCAGATACGGCGAATGTTTAATCTGTCAACTAGCTCTGCTTCACCTTCGTTGCTCTGGTTGGTTGTAGCGCTATCCAATTGCGTGCATGCCGTGCAGAGCGATTTTGAAAGACAACCGTTTATCCCGCCCCTCGGATTGAGCCCTGTCAGTGGTGAGTTTCCAGACCAAACATCTTGATGTGGGTCTGTCTTGTCAGGCTAGCACCTGCTGAATCGCAAAATGAAAATCCCATTGAAATATTCACAGATTGGACTGATGTGACTGCAGTCAACAACTCACTGATTTATTGAGATGATCAGAACAGGTCTCCAGTGTAAAATTCATTAAAAAGTTAATGTCTGACTCAAAATTTGCTTATTGTAAATCAAAATCATATTTTTTATGACTGTCAGGTTATATACCCAATTCATTGGATGGGGATTATTAGGAGGCCAAGATTGGTAATACTCAATGGAGGGAATTTGGCTAGGACACATTTAATATACTGACGCTAACAATATGAGACTCATGAGGGGAAATGGAAACAAATTAGCACAGCTCAAATAGACTGTTATATATTTATAACATACGATACAGTTGAAGGTGCAGTATGTAGTATATATGAGGATCTATTAACAGAAATGCAATATAATATACATAAATATGTTTCAGTGGTGTATGAAGTCCTTACATAATGAACCATTATGTTTTTATTACCTTAGACAACGACATCTTTGTCCTTTGTCGGCCACCGTAGCTTCTCTACGTGCTTCGACAGGCAGGGGTGGGCGGTCGCCATTTGCAACTTGCACCCTCACCTAGATGACGCTAAAATGTATAGTGGACCTTAAAGACCGAGACAGCCGCCCGCAGCTAAAAATATATAGTTATATCCATAGTTATAACATGTCTCGCGATTGATCATTCAGGGGCTCCGTAGTCAGCGTGGATGCGTCAACAAAATATGCAGCATTGATTTGTCAAGAAAACGCACGTGGGTTGGTCCCCTGAGTCAAACAGAAATGATTTTTTATCATTGGTCCCACCCACCCCATGCCCAGATTCGTTGAAACTGTCATCAACTCAACCAATAAACATGTGTTGGGTCTTTTAAAACCACCAATTACATGTTTCTCTGAAAGATGAACCTGAAAGTGGGTGTGAATTTGTGTGCATAAAAACAAGCAGAAATAAACACGTGAAAAGTGCTCTCTCACACAGCACAGCACAGCACACTAAAGTCAGTATATTTCTCTAATTGTATGTAGGTTGTGTTTTACAGTTTTCACTCAGTATTTTCCTCAATTTGTGTTTAGGAAGATTATTGCAGAGAGGTTGAAATGTCCATTTATGAAAATAGCCGCCCATGTGTAAAGGTAGCCTCAGTATATTTTAGTGTACAGTTTTTTGTCACAATTTTTTCCCATGTTTAAATTATAATATATTTCTCTGAAGAAATGTTTTGTTTCAGTGTTGTTAATATATAACAATCTTTCTATTTACTTTACTACTTGAACTTTTTAGGACACATTGGCAGTAAAAAAAAAAATAGACTAATGTTATGCTAAATGGCTATAACTTGCTGAGGGATTGTTACATGTAGACAAAATTTCATCTGGAAGTGTAAAACAACCAAGTCTAACTTTCTAAAGGAAAAAAAATCCAAACTTCATAAAGTTCTGTTTGAGTTTACAGTAAAAAAAATACCACATTTTTTAAATTATGTTAATTGAATCCATTCTCAGAATAAATAAATGTAAAATTGGGACATCAAATGAGCTAGATGGAAACTTCTTGTTTAAAATTATATATGGCATGGGCAATGGGTGAGAAACGCGCCCCAAAAATAGGTCTTTAAGGGTTAAGCAACATCACACACATTAATCACACATCATGTCTGAAAATATGACACTGATTTCACACGACAGCTCAATAAACAAATAATTAATATTAAGTCACTTACATTTTAGATGCAGTATTGACTGTTTTTGTTTCAGCAGCAAAAATTTGAAGAAGAACATCTCACAGCAACACTCAGCCATGTTTCATTACTTAATGATTCAGAATTTTGAATGAATCGATTGAGTCAATGACCCATTCTGCCTCATTCCTGAACATATCAGCAGTTTGAATGAATCTTTTGACTGAATATCTCAATGACTTATTAAGCATTAAGACGGTCATCTGCCACCACCTACTAGAAGTTTAGTTTGTGTTTAAAAATTTTTTTTCCAGCATTTCTTATTTTTAAATTTTTTTTTTTTACAATTGTTTAAAAACAATCTCATAACATTATTTAATGCAGTTATCATTTTTCATTGTAAATTATCGAAATTGATTAGTAACAGACGTTAGTGTCTTATTATTCTAATTTAATATATGCTTAATTTTTCATATTAAATTCTAAAATTGTATCAATATATTTAAAATGTATAGGGGGAAAATTCCCCTTATAAAAATTTAAATATCGTAAATATGTCAAAGCTGACTGAACACTGATGAGAATATTACGTCTGAATAAATGATATTTGCAACACACACACACACAAAAAATTCTGGAACAGCAAATTAATTTACTCAGACAAAGTGAATGATGATTTACTTGTCCGAAGGAGAAGCACATGAAAAGACTCAATGTCGAGCCCTGTGGTTCTATCCGTCATATTGAATGTTACGATTACTCCCATTTATACATGTACAACTGGTCCGTTTCTTCATCTCTCTGGGTGTGTTCAGACTTGGCATGTTCAAATCGATTAAAGCAAACCCTGGTGTGATTGCTCTGTTAGTGGGGTTCATTTCAATAACTGTGAACACTGCATTGTGAGCACCAAACAAACGCTAAAAAGATGGGTCTTGGGCTGCTTTTAAATGAATTTTGGTGCGTTTCAAAAGATATTTGAACGCAACCTGGACCAAAAACATATAAACAAACACAAGACAAGAAGATGAGACCCTAAAAAGAACAGAATGCTCAGGCTCTCGCACACCTGATTTTTTCTTGTCATAGTCGTAATGTTTCCCTCACAGTTCGGTAGAGGGAAAACTTCTTTTGTGTGTGACGGAGGGATTCCTGCTGCTGTTTTGAGTAGTTTAAGTTGGGTAGTAAGTTCTCAGCTGGTCAAACTATCATCAAATGCAGGCTGTATCAGGTTGTGAACGCATCCCTTTGCCTTTAGGTTTAGTATCTTCAGTGATAAAAATGTCAATCGGAACGCTAAGCATACCAGGACTAAATGTTTTGGGTTTTTTTTGGTCCGGACAAAGCAAATCGAATTACAAGTGTGAACACTCCCTCTGATTCCAGATCAACTTGTGAAACCTTCAGCTTTCAAACACTGTTCAGCTTTAAAGTTACATTTGTAGGACTGTTATTAACCCCTTTTTCCTCAACAGGTATGAAAAATAAATGGTTGTAAATCTATTAAAGCAGCTTCACGCATGAAGATAATTATGTGGCACTTCCTTATGACCGTAATTAGCGCGATTGGGAGAGGGGACTGATGCAGTTATTTTGTGTTATGATCTGCGACTCGAGTAGCGTTAGCGCAAATGCAAAAGAAATGAGATCATCAATCAAGGCCAGATTAGCCCCCTGTGGAGAAAATGCAGGGACTTCAGAAAACAAATAAAGGGAGAAACAAATAAACAGACAAATAAAAAGATAATCGACTAGATGAATGGGCAGGCACGAGGAAATGGAAAGAAATTGCAGTTGAGTGACAAAAACAATAGATGAGCGGAGAAATGTTGTGTTTAGGGCAAAGGGTAATTTGATGTGCGTGTGTGTCAGAGAAAGAGAGACGTGGGTTCTGCACATTTGGGAAAGAACAAATAAACATGAGCAAAAAATGTGGATGTATAAATGAAAAGACCTGCATTACACACAACTCACAAAAGAGTGACGTGAGAAGATACAAAATAGCAAAGCATGGGGGGGTGGGGGTGGAGTTGAATATGTAGATTATAGTCAGGTGAATGCTTTCACATTTGTTTGATGTCAGCCAAACAAAAGGTGGCTTCACAACACACAGGCCATTACATACAAGTCTCTGCTAGACATACAAATGAAATTCGCTTCATCCAGCCCCTCACAACACCGCTGACAGATAATGCGTTCAAAACGGACAGTTTTTATTCTCTGGTTCACAGTGGCTATTGAATCACAGAACAATGGATACTATGTAAAACCTATTGTTAGATGTGCTTTCTAAGGCAAGAATTAAATTTTTTTGTCAAGGGTTAGTTCACCCAAACATGCCATTTCTTTCATTAATGACTCACCCCAATGTCGTTCCACACCCGTAAGATCTCCGTTCATCATCGGAACACAGTTTAAGATATTTTAGATTTAGTCCGAGGGCTTTCTGTGCTTTGAATGTAAGTGAATGCTCTCTTGCTGTCCACGTCCAGAAAGGGAATAAAAACATCATCAAAGTAGTCCATATGTCACATCAGTTAGTTAGTTAGACTCTATTGAAGCGTCGATAATACATTTTGGTCCAAAAATAACAAAAAATACGACTTTATTCAGCATTCTCTTCTTTTCCGCATTTGTTTTCAAACCTCAAATAAAAAATCAAACGGACACGCGAACTATGGTCGTGAATCAGCAGATTGATTCCTGATTCATATCGGCAATGTCGCGTGATTTCAGCAGTTTGCCAGTTTGACACGTGATCCGAATCATGACTCATGACCGTTTGATTATTTATTTGAGGAACACAGAAGAGAAGACAATGCTGAACAAAGTCGTATTTTTTATTATTTTTGGACCAAAATGTATTGTCGACGCTTCAATAGAGTCTAACTAACTAACTGATGTGACATATGGACTACTTTGATGATGTTTTCATTACCTTCTGGACAGGGACAGCAAGTGGGCATACACTTACATTCAAAGGACAGAAAGCCCTCAGACAAAATCTAAAATATCTTAAACTGTGTTCCGATGATGAACGAAGTTTCTTACGGGTGTGGAACGACCTTGGGGTGAGTCATTAATGAAAGAAATGTCATTTTTGGATGAACTAACCCTTTAAAGGTCTAATTAGTGGTCTGACTGTATCTACAATGTAAAAAATGCTGGATTAAAATACAACCCAAGTTGGGTTGAAAATGGACGAACACAGCAATTGGGTTGTTTTAACCTTGTTTTAACCCAGCGGTTGGGATAAATGTTTGCTTTAAACAATCCAATCGCTGGGTTAAAACGACTCAGTTGCTGGGTTTGTCCATTTTCTACCCAATTTGGGTTGTTTTTAACCCAGCATTTTTTAGATTGTACATTTTGCAACATGTCCTTCAACCAATATGTCTATATAGGTAGTTTGTCACTTCTTTGAAGTACGACCCATAGGAGCGTTTACTAAAGTTGCGCCCCTATCGACAACAGGACACTTTCAATTTAATTCATGAAATACGACACATAGGAGCGTTAACTAAAGTTATGCCCCTTTCGAAAACAGGAAACTTTAATTGTAAAGCATTTTTCCCTTTTATCCTTTTATCTTAATAATAATTCAGGTTTTGCATAGCTCAATTAGTAAAGTATTGCAATAAACAACAAAATGTAATCATGTGATCATGCAATCGTGGGTTCAATCCCAGGGAGCACATGTGCTCATAAAGTATGTATGCACTATAAATCACTAGGTTTAGGGATGGGGTGGGTAAAAAATATATTTTTGCTACATGGAAATATGACAAATGGTGGTAAAAAGTCCACACATTGCTTTAAAATGAACACACATTTTGACTGGTTACGACAGTCATACCTTATTTCATGTTATCAGACGTAATATGACGCTGTAATTATTTTTACGCCTGCTAGAGGGCGCATGACTTTAA
Source organism: Pseudorasbora parva (assembly GCF_024679245.1). Classification (NCBI taxonomy): domain Eukaryota; kingdom Metazoa; phylum Chordata; class Actinopteri; order Cypriniformes; family Gobionidae; genus Pseudorasbora; species Pseudorasbora parva. The sequence continues at coordinate 18,347,833 of NC_090184.1, forward strand.
AACATAAATAAAGGTCTTTAACAGGTGCTAGAAAAACGACCTATAGAGGCCCTGTCCCAAATGGCACCCTAAACCCTCACGGCCTCCCTCTGAGTCCATACTTTCACGACGTAATGCCGCTTTGACAGCCGGAAAGAAGTCTGCTGCCGCTCAGCTGAAGCGTGCCCCGAGGGAGCATATCGACCACAAAGGGGGCATATCGACCACAAAATCGCTCGCGATTCTGAAACCTAAAATGACAAATGGGACACCCTGCAGTCCTGTGAACTTAACGGACACCCGCACGCAGCGGTCATAAGTCCAAGACCGAAAGTGCACCTGAAGTGTGACATTTAGGCCAGAGTAGAATTTTTTTTTTTTTTTTTTGAGGACAGTCTGAAACTTTGGTTTGTACTTCATCCTGAAATCTTTTGCTATGGACATGTGTGATTGTGATATCACATTTATAAACAATCTGACTTTCAAACAAATAATGTTTGCCTGGTGGGTGAAAAAATAGGTGAAAAGAAATCTTTTCTGCCTTATCAGGCAATGACTTTTCAGGCAGCGTTTGCACACAAAGGTACATCTCAAAGCTGGTTTCAGATAGACTTCTGAGGCAGAATAACAGTTTAATAATCAAACAGAGAGAGCATTGGTGATAACTAAGTTAATATGTATTTACAATACTAATGTCTTAATAAAAATGCCATCAAAGGTGGAAAATAAAAATGTGAAGTTGATGTCATTGCAATAACATACCGGCGTGGATCTATAAATTATTCATTCAAGGACATTAAGTTTACTGCTGTGAAAATGAGCGCTTAGCAGGATGCAGGCTGGATTTTCAAAAGTATGTGAAGTTCGGGTAAACACAACAGCGTTCTTCTTCCGCAAGAGAGCTTGCGTCATGCCATTTATTTCCAGGTGGACCATTAAAGAAGCCAACACATCTCACGGGCATCCTGTAGAATTCAACCACTCAGATGATGACTTCAAAACTCCTGAAGTCCAGAAAAGTGGGTGACATCTGAGGCTGAGACTACCTTCCTACCTTTGTTTGCTACCTGCAGAGGCAGTATTTTTCAGCTTTCGGACTGCTGTAATTAACAAACAATTTTGAAGCAGGGACACAGGCCCAGTTCTACTAGGGTTGTAGAGGGTGCTAAGAAGAACCCTTCCTAAAGCACCCTTAAACACATGCAAAAGCACCTTCAGTTAATACTGTAATAATAAACCAAGGGGGTAATCTAGCGCTCGGAAAGCGTTCCACCCCTAGGGGCTGCCATTGCTAACCAAGGCATCACCTGCTGTTAGCATCCCATTGACTCCCATTCATTTTAGAGTCACTTTGACAGTTAATAACTTTACATCTGAGACGTTTAAAGACTCCATTTGTCCATTGTTTATTTATAAAGAAACACGACAATGCATAAAAGGCTCCATTACCTTGTATCTTACCCTATCGCCCCGTAGAAGCTGTTTTTGTAAAAATAGGCTAACGATTGCGTCATAACCAACGCGACTCTGTCGCACAGTTGAGAAATTACCGTATAGACCTGAGGAGACGCTCGCAGGCAATCTTTTACTGTCTATGAGACAGTCGGGGGGACGTAGAGACATAAAGTCTGATAAAGTCAAGGGGGAAGAATGGGGAGAAGCCCATAGTTAGCCAAAAGCAACGGGAGAAAATATTTAAACAACGTGATTCAGCTTTCAATTTCCACATCTACTAGAAGACCTACAGCTGTCAGACAGGAGGCTCACGTCACATCTACGTCATCACGCTCAGTCTGAGCCTGCTCAGTTCGCTCAGCCATCAGGAAGTGAGTGCCCCTAGGTTGACTTCATTATTTCGCCGTAGACATCAATGGGGTCGCTCTGTCCATTTCTTTTACTGTCTATGTAATAAACCAGCAAAACAGATTTGGCAGATTTTGCAAATTTGTGACCGAGCTCTGGAGAGCGTCAAATGCACTTATTTACAGAATGTTTTTGCAGCAGTGAACCGCTCAAAATTCCAGCGTTTTTTAGGCTATACAGTGCTCCGTTAATGCAGGCTCGCGAAACCTCTCAATAAACAAAGTCAAGACAAAGACACGATGTAAGTAAAGTAAGAGATTTATTGTTGACAGCTTCCTTTTTATAACGGAACTTTGTGACATCGCGATGAACTAACAAAGAAACAGCATTTAATCGTAGTGTTGTTGGCTCCCTTTCGAGGCTACAGTCTATAACATTCATTGAATAAAACTATTGTTGCTAAGAGGACCGACGGCCAACTGCATGCTGCAAAGTTTGGGAATTGACATTTAAATACAAATGGCACCCTGCACGAGACAGAAATATCCTCCTGAGACCCAGAATAGAGGTTTTGCCTTTGTAGAGGACATTATATTTTTGCAAATTTCTCAAACATAACATAAACTGTTATAACAACATATATGCAACATCACCAGTTATAAGAAATATAAGACATTCTTATGAAAACACTTTTTACATTACATAATGTCCCAAAACACATTCATATGCAAATTAGATAACAATAATGGGAATGGCATTTATGGCACTGTTTACATATTGCATGAAGTTAAATTGTATATCAAATGATTGTGTATCTTTCATAACATTGAGAATCATCTTTATACAAATATATACTGTATAGGAATTAAAAAATATAAATCAATTCGTTTTTTATACTCCAAACAATTCAATGAATGTAATTAAAGCAATGCAAAGGAAGACTAATAGATTAATAGACAATTTGTAGCACCATATTTTTTGAAATTCCTATTGGTAAAAGTGATGACTAAATAAAAAAATAAAAAAAAGTAAATAAATAATCATAAATGTCTCACTGTACACTGCTATGGTGGAGCCGTTGCTTAGCCATATGCACTTTACTAGAGCACCCTCAGTGATTTGTTTCTGTAAATGGTCCTGCAGGGACCTAAGTCATATAAAGAACAGAATGTAACAGAGACTTTTTTGACTTGGGACAGTGAACAACCTTCCTAAAGCCGGGTGCACACTGTGAGATTTTGCCCACGATTTGGCCGTCTGAGACAAATTTTGCAAATCCTAAAAGATTCCTCTGATCCAAGGCTAAAATCTGACGTCTTTGATCGTTAGTTTGACATGTGAAATTCTGGCAGTGTCAGAAGATTTGGCACACAATCCTGCAGTGAGACTTCTCCTACGACGACCGTCAAATATCTCGGTTTTTCAAGACAAACTATGACCAAAACGAGAGCTAGAGATTTCTTTGTAGCCACCATTTCAGTCCAGCATGCAATGCAGCTCACTGTCACCGAACGCGTCATTCATTGATGATATAAAACTCTGGACGAGTCTTCTTGTGTGCGTCCGTTTTTAGCTCGCCTTGACTATCGTACAGTCTGACATTAATGTCAACTGAGATCTTACAGTGTGACATGGCTTACATCGGGGATCATGTTCGTACAGTCTGACAAGCAAAATTCGCAAAGGATTTTGAAAAATCGCACAGTGTGCAGGACCCATGAGTGTTTTTCTTTTGTTGGTGTTTTTTTGTTTTTGTTGTTTTTTTAAGTCAGAGGCTTTTGTAGGGGCACAAAGCCATCTTTTCTGTATATCATAGGCCATCTCCCAAATGGCTTGTGGACTCACGGTCACATCTGTGAGGACCATGAGGCTATGGAGTGTCCCATTTGTCATTTCATGCTTCAGGGGGGTGCTTGAGAGTGACCCCTTTCCTGTCGCTATAAACCACAGCTAACTATTACCCAGCATGCAACCAGGGGTGCGACTAAGAATTTATTGAGGGACATGCAGCACAAACCTTGGCACCAAACCGAACAAACACAATCATTTCACAATGAAACACAGTAATAGCAAATTCAATAAATAAAATTAAATGAAACAAGCCGGTGGGGATGCTGTCATTTGGAATCACAGGTTCTATTGTTTTAAAGTATGATCAACACAAGAATGTCATCTGAACAAGTAAGTAGATAAAATCCACTTTTGTTCAGACCAACTAAGGAGAAAAAAGCATTGCAATAAATCGCCATGATTAAATCTAACCTTCACACCGTGCATTTTCATATATCACGTCACACCGTGCAAATTCTACTTTGTTTTCAGCATTGCGTTACAACATTTAATGTGTATTAGGGCTACCTGTAATTCAGTTTCTATTTCTGTGCAGTCTAATTTCCAATGGTCTTATACCAACAAATGAATGTGGAGTAGAGGTGAACTGCTCCCTCTTATAGCTAACACAAAATAATTGATATTTATCATAATGGACATCGCAAAACGAGAAAGGCACAACAAAGGAAATCCAACCACTGAAATGTCTTATGTCCAGTAGAAAGAAAGCTGGAAAAAAATACGCCACCGCACGCCACCTATCAAAAGCCCTTTTTATCCTTGTTTCCGCATCGGCCAGTTGAAGTCTCTTTTATTTTCTGTAGCCACTCCGAAAGTTCGAAGTCTTGGGGTGACGGGTGAATCTCCAGTTGTCACTTTTGATTGTCGTATGAACCTTTTTGGATCCGCCATCAAATTGAGAAGTTTAATTATCAAGTGCTGTGAGAAAAGGCTATAAATCTCCATCTCCAACATCCTCACATGCAATATAGCCTACTAGCCGGGACACCTTCTTTATGTGTACAGATGTGACGTAATGACGCAAAGATGTACTTGAATTTCCAGCTAAAATCCACCAATTTAAAAACATTATCACAAGCTTACTGTTGTAAATTGAGCTAGGGTACGCAGGTAGTTTTGAACACTGGCTGGTATTATACTTGCTGAAAAAAAAATTTGCGATCATTTTTAACCCAAAAACGTTACGGACTGCAGCTGTAAATGATAACAAAAATAAGAAAAAACAAAACTGTTTATTAAGTTGAAGAGGTTGATAATAGCATCAAATTCTGTAGTTCACTTTCAAACAACAAAAGTGCTATGCCGTCATGTCATCTTTGTCAAGATGTGTTTATTTCTTGAATGTGTCATAAATGGCGGTTTAGCTATGTTTTCATAACAAAAAAATGCTGCTGCTAGTTGGAATCAAATCCGGATATTGCCCTGAAGAAAAACATACGTAACTGAAGAGAAGAATTAGCATATTTTTATTAATATTACAATAAAGAGTTCTAATGCATGACAAAATAAATCACATTAAAAATAATTATTGAAGAATGGTTAAACATTAGAAAATAGTATAAAAAAATAAATAAAAAAAAAGTATGTCCCTGGATCTGACAGCAAGCTGTCAATCTGGGGCCCATCCAGGCTCTCCTGTAGCTACGCTAGTAAGGCAAAACCATGGGCAAAACACAGCAATGGGGAAGCGGTTGCTATAGTTACGAAATCTTACACAGTAAACGGAACATATTGTACCACTGACTTTTAAAGCTACACTGTGTAACTTTTTTAGTTTATTCTTAGCTTAAAACACTTAGTTCTTCCAAAAATATATGTGCTCATTAATGTATATTTACTTCTTTCAAGTTATAAAGTATTCTCGTAAGTTTATAATATGCCATTGAAAATACATACGGGTGAGGGGTTCGAATGCCAGTCGCCATTTTGCCCCTTCATCTTGAAAGTACATTAGCCAAAGAGGGACATACCCGTAAATTCAAGCTTTGCCTTTCGTGTTTTAACACTCGATGGCACCGTGTCGAATGTGAAGAGGGGGCTTGCCATGTTAGTCTTGGACTAAATCGGCCACCGTAGGAGTTAAAACGAAATCAGAATTAAGAGGAACAGAAACTAATATTCACTGGATTATCATATACCTTTACACCGCTAGATGGGGAAAAATATCACACAGTGTAGCTTTAAACAAGTTTGACATTTACTGAACTGTACTAATTTTTGAGTCATGGAGAATATTAAATGCGGTCTGACGGATGACACAAAAGCGTCCTCGAGCACATTAAGTCCAGCTACGACACCTGACCGGATGTCCAAAATCCATCGGTTTCCATTAAATTAGCTACATTATATACGTCCAACTCGTTGTTATTGTATTTTACACACATCAACAGCACTTTGTTCACAACTTCAGTTTGGCGACGATTCACTGAACGAAAGAGTACGGTGTCCTAGACGCGACGTGCGCTAATCGGATTTACAGTAATGGAAACCATAAAATATAAAACAAACTGGACAAACTGCATTTTTTTAAAGACAGAAGAAAAACACCAAAACCTGCCTCTATAATTAGTAACTCTTGCACACAAGATGAAAACTTGCCATGAAATAATGAATTCAAGTGCACAGTTGAAGTAATGAAAAAAATATGAAAACTGTGTTGAATGTTTATTTAATCAATATGCACTGTGTCACGTCATACTTCTAACAGGCTCATTTTAATTAATTGGTTAAAATGCACATCTGTACTTTCTTTCTCAATTAACACAAAATCATCCCTCGTGTTTGAGTTCACCAGATGACTCAAGGGACCTATTTTGATCCCTTAATTTTTTTAAGGGCTAAATGGTTACTAAGGACTTTGTTGCAACGCATAACAAAACTTAAAAAGGATTTAAGGGAAATACTTAGTGACAGCCTTAATATTCCTTAAGTGGACCCTTAGTGACTAATCACTTAGTGTCTTTGTCTTCTGGGCTATACATAGTATTTCAACTTCATTACAACATAACAGTGTAAAGCGGGTAAACCAATTAATTTTGACAAGATATGTGCAAGAATGAAGAAAATGGACGTGACTTGCTTAAGACTTTTCCACTGATAACAAAGACTATTATATTCTCTTTCGTGTCTCTTCTACAGTTTATTCGATTTTACAAACTTTGCGAAGACAAAGTTTGTAAAACAACATCTAAACAAAAACAAAAAGTCTCTTTTGGGATGAGAGGAAGACAGACTAGGTGCTTAGCCGTGTTATCCATAATAAAAGTTCAGTGCATTGTGTTGAGCTGAGTATTTTTGCGTGTGTGAGAGTGTGTGAACAGATTCATTTGTATTACAGAGAGCGGGTGAGAATGAAATGGCCTGGCAGCAGAAGGTTTTATAAGTGAGTGTGATTCAGAGGGCTTCAGAGAGCGGTGTTTGCGTCATCATGCTCACCTCGACTCTGAGCACAAATGTGTGTGTGTAGGACCCTCCCAAGCAATCCTCTGTGTGCGTGCCGCAGAACCTGATTTCACCGAGTGCAACATCTTTGTCGATCCTGAAGCAACATTCCAATCAACCGATCAGATTAAGTTCACAGTTTATGTCAAATTTAGGCTTACAACCAGTGTTAGGTGTTTCTACATCATTGTTATTCACCTATCGTTTGCCTCTGTTTTTAGGGATAAGTTATAGGTAGGGTTAGTTATAAGGGTAGGGACAATAATAGTATTTCCGACAGGATTGTTGTTCCAGGATCAACAAAATATGACCTATAGGAACTCTTCTTACTCTTTAAAATGAGGATGTGCTAAATGTGTGGCATATATTTTTTTTCCCTCAGAAGAACTGAGTATATATATATATATATATATATATATATATATATATATATATATATATATATATATATATATATATATAAAAGCTTTTCCTATTTTTCTTTCATTTTTGAACAGAGAACGTTCTGATTTCCGAAAGCTCAAATGCATTGAGCTCTTTTTCACTCTGATTCCTCATGACTTCTTTAATGTCCTTACATACATATTTATTAATTTTATAAATATGCATTACCACTCAGCTCTAAAATTAACATTGTTTCTCTAGTATTGTGGGAGTTAGAGATAATTAATGTGTATCTTTGCAAGCGCATGTCCATTTAGGTGTGCCTTTTCTTTAACATAGATGTCCTGAAAAATTAAACTAAAAGGCCATAATTAAGGGATTGTGTAAAATGGCAAATTTACATTCTCTTCAGCTTCAAGTGTTTTAATGGTTGTGTGTGAAAATGGTCCAAGTCCAAGTTGCTGTTTGTCTGCTGATCATTCCGGTTTTTCTATTTCACTCATTTTCCACACTCAGCCCCTCTGTGGAGATGTATAGGTTTATAAAAGCAGTGAAATTGAATCTCGCAGTTTCTGCAGCGATGGTTTTATTGCAGAATCTCAATCACTGTTTTATCACCTTTGCCTTCAGCGGAGTAACACTAGCAACCCTCCTTCAACCCTGAAAAAAAAACGTTCCGTTAGCGCTACTGGAACAACAAACGCATTAGAACAATAACAACACCCTCTTACACAATATAACGTAAAACACTGTGGTTACTCTTGGGGGCGATGATGTTTGGGTGTACCTGTACACAAAAGCAGAGAAACAAGAATACAATTTCAAATTATTCCAACAATATTTATTCTGCAAGCAGTGATGGAAAAATCACTAGATAAAGGGGGGAATAGATGAGTCAAAGAACATTTTGTATTTTTAAAAATACAAAGTTTAGGTAAATTCAACATATTGCTGGTCTTTTGGTGTTTACTTTTATGGTTATAATTCGTTTGGCGGTCTAATGATTACAGTTAATTGCAGCCTCTTAATGAATCTGTTCATGTGTTCTGGATTGGAAATCATTGATAAGGACCCTAATGGAAAAGGTCATGTCCATTCATTTATAATTTTGAAATGAGAGAAGTTGGCAGCTCATTCCACCAACTGCTAATGTTCATGGATCAAAGTATAACATAAATAATAAAACACTTTAGGGTTGGGGACATTAAACTTAAATAAGCGATTGGTCCATATTTACATGATTTATTCCTCAATTTACTTAATTATTATTATTTTTTAATGTAATTTCAATGGAAAAAGATGTGAAAACTCTACAGTAGATGTAGAAAATTTACTCTGTGGTAAATGTAGAGATTCCTAAGTTACCTTTCCACAAACGGAACAATATGTTTAATATGATGTAACAAAGTTCAGGGAAGGAGGCGGAAACCGGTGAGCATTTAACATAACACTTCCCTTATGAAAACTGAAGGTATTAATTACAGAAGATAACAAACTCAAATAAAAGCTGGTCCAGTATATGCAAAGGCAGTAAATAAGTATTTTAGGAGAGAGTGTCAGAACTGGGAGTCGAAGAGACCACCAGGGTGGAGCAGGCCGTGGGAGGAATCAAAGAGGAGACAAAGGCAGAGGGAGCCAGATTTTGGGACGAGTCAGGATGAAGTTAGTGGCCCGACAGCCAACAGAGCACAGATATCTAAAGAAATCTCAGAAGCAAAGACCAGGAGACATGGATGTATCTTCAACAGGATTCTTTATTGAAAACATGTGCTGTCGGTAGCTGCAGTCCATAAAGTCTAACATTAGGCTAGACCATTACGTTATAATCACACCGGTGTGATTTTATATTATAATAATAATTAATTACATTTATATAGCGCTATTCTAGACACCCAAAGAGCTTTACAAATAGAAGGGGGGAATCTCCTCAGCCACCACCAATGTGCAGCATCCACCTGGATGATGTGACGGCAGCCATATTGTGCCAGAACGCTCACCACACACCAGCTGATTGGTTAATATTGAAGACAGTTAACTGGAGCCATTGACTTCCATAGTAGGAAAAAAAAAGTACTATGGAATGGCTCCAGTTAACTGTTTGGTTACTGACATTCTTCAAAATATATTCCCTTGTGTTCAGCTGAAGAAAGAAATTCATAAAGTTTTGAAACATCTTGAGGGTGAGTAAAGGATGACAGAATTTTCATTTTAAAGTGAACTATCCCTTTAATTCGATGGGCGGGATAAACTGTTAACTTTCAAATTCTCTCTGCACGCAGTAGGATAGCGCTTCAATCAACCAGAGTAACGAAGAAGGTGACATAGTCAGAGCGACAGAAATGAGTCCTGTATATTGTGTGTTGTGGAAAAGTTTGATGGAGAGATTCTTGTAAGCCAACACATTTTATGGTAATGGGGCACAACGACAGTTGCCGTTTTTGTGAAAAGAATATGAGAATTGCGGGCATGCTTGTACATTCATCAAGTATCTTCGAAAAACAGAATAAACCCAAAAGTATTGCAGAGAAACTACTGCATGTTGGAGTGGTGGTAGTTAAAACACAGGCAAAGTCGAAGAGAATTTGTCAGCGGTGTCTCACCCTTTTATCGAGACTTGAACGTGACTTGTCGGTGCACTGGAGATGGATAGAGGATGAAAATAATGAGGAAGCCTCCGCAGTAGAAACAATGACAGGTCTTTCAGATAAACGACACATTCACGATGTGATTGGCCTGACTAGAGTTTTTTTTTTTTTTTTCAAGCTAGACAACCCTGGCTGCAAATGATATTTCTAGGCTAGCAAAATGTAACACTCTTACCACAATTAACACATTTACAAAACAACTAAACATCTCTTGTTTACCAAGAACTCAAGACAGCTCCCTAATACAGTAGCTGGTTTATTTATATACAAATCAAACTCGAATGGAACAAAAGTAGTCACAATCAGTCTTTATAGTCAGCATGAAAGAGCAGTTGTAACAAACTTTACCATCATATTGTATTTCTATATTAAATGGCTTATTGCTAAGAGAAAAAAAGAATGTAGAGTCAGTGATATTATTGATTTTAAAATAATGTTTTTCTATTTGAATATATTTTAAAGTGTAATTATGATTGCAAAGCTTCATTTTTAGAAACCATAACTCCAGTCTGAAGTGTCACACGATCCTCCACAAATCATTCTAATCTGCTGAGGAACATAAAGTCAAATAAAACAGCATTAAATGAAATAGGAATATTTATTTAACACTTAAAAAGTATCATCCAAAACTGTTGATTGCTAGTGTATGTATAATTTATAATTTGTTTAGTTAACTTGCCTTACTCTTCATTTACTTTATGGCTTATCCTGTTCTGATTTAATTTGACTCCTGCACTGATTGTCAAGCACATCAACCCCCTCCATTGCTCCTGGTAGACTCAGAGCCTGAAGTGTTGATCGCTGCTGCTGCGCCTGTCAATCCTAATCTACCGAGGGAGAACTCTGAAATCAGTTAGAGAGCGTGTAAGTGTGGGGGCACTGGTATGTGTCAATACACACTCATAAACTCTACGCAAGCCACTGCTGCTCAACCACCTCCTGTTTTGTAAACGGACTATGGAAAGGTCAGAAATTCAATAAATCAGTGATATGTGACATTGATATTGATGAACCCTCTATTTTTTAATTGCACTGTCAAGAACAGTTTGTGGTTTAGGATGCAGAATGTGTATACTAAGATTTTTGACACTCCATTTGAGTATGTACTTGCGCCGCCTTGACAGATAAGCACTTTTAAAGGGTATTACTAAAAGTATAAAAAGTGAGAGTAAAGTGGAATGAAATGCAAGGAAGCTATTCACCTTTTACATCCACTACACTCCCATTTGACTACCTTTTCAATTGTACATGAGCCGTGGCTAGCTGCTAACTTCCAGAGACTCCCTGGAGTTGAGCGTGTTCTCAGAAGCGTAATTACTATAATGAACAATGTTCTCAATGGAGATACCAAATGCGGTGGAGACAATTGGTTTGCGTCTCCGAAAGAAAAAGGTCTGATTAAAAAAAGGTCTGATTAGTTTTTATCAGACAATACACCAATATGAAAAACAATGATTAAAAAATACTTGTAAACTGAACCTGAATAAAATAATAGTCAACAAAAATAATAATTACTTTTGTAGAAATCAAACACTCACGATATGGCAATCTCTGTGTGTGTGAGCGAGTGTGTGTTAGCACTTAAAGGTGCACTATGCAACTTTTCTATCCTCTAGAGGTTGCCTATTCAAAACAATGGTGTAGTTTGATGACTCCAAGTTTGAGTGCCGCATCTTGGGAAAATGGGTGAAAAATATGACTCGTGCAGAAATCATGCTCATGGATGTGCTTATTAACATTACTGTAGTATGAAGCAGAGCAGGACCGAGTGTTGAGGGAGCTGAGAAAGGCCGCTGGAGCGATTGTTACTCAAACACTCGCCTCGCGAGCAGCGGGACTTTTCATATGACAGGACACAGTCGCCAGCACTATTTACGCTTTTCCGGTCATGAGTATGAGGCAATGCAGTTCTGTTTATCATATTAGATACCATAAGCTCTACTCTTCTGCACAATGGTAACGGTCAAAACTTAACAGAAATTCTTTCAAATGTCAAACATAAATGAATATTATACATTAACAGATGCATCCCTTCACTCAAAAACACATAAAACAACACTTCATTTCAATATTAATCTCCATTTCCAGCCATATGCAAAGCATGTTGGGAACTAACAATGGTGTCTCTAAATAGGCAAGGCAAGGCAAGGCAAGTTTATTTGTATAGCACATTTCATACCCAATGGCAATTCAAAGTGCTTTACATAGATATTAATTAAAACAGTGGTAACAAATGCATGAGAAAAAAAGAGTACCATATGGACAAATAGAAATTTAAAAGAAGCATAGTTAAAAACAGTTGTAAAGACAATAATAAGAATAAAAAATAAAAATAAAAAGGTCAGATCCCTGATATAAAAATAAACATTCTTCAGTTTACAGCCTACATACATGTACCATCCTTATTAGAGCACCTCTCATTCATTTCTTTCTCAAACACGTTCATAACATCCATTTTAATCACTATTCCCTGATTTTTACTCAGTGACCTTCTTGTTAAACCCATTCTCACTCATCATACCCTCCACAGATTTACACATACTCAAACCTTTTTGTCAAACTTACTATTTCCATCAAACCCAGTTTTCACTCATCATATTTAACTCAAAGGAACATATAAAATAAACAATAACCAAAGATAAGAACAAAGGTAAACTAAAACAATTATAAAAAGAATAAAGAGATAAGATAGGGTGCAATCAGTTGGACATACAGTGCTCAGGGCTCATTCAGTAAATGCACAGCTGAACAGATGTGTTTTGAGTCTGGATTTGAATGTGGCTACTGTTGGAGCACATCTGATCTGTTCAGGAAGCCGGTTCCAACTACGGCTGGCATAATAGCTAAAAGCAGACTCTCCTTGCTTTGAGTGAACTCTTGGTATTTCTAACTGACTTGATCCTGCTGATCTGAGTGATCTGTTGGGTTTGTATTTAATCAGCATATCTGCGATGTATTGAGGTCCTAGCTCATTGAGAGATTTATAAACAAGTAATAGTACTTTAAAGTCGATCCTAAATGTAACTGGAAGCCAGTGTAAAGACCTGAGGACTGGTGTGATATGGTCATATTTTCTTGTTCTGCTCAGAATCCTGGCAGCAGCGTTCTGTATGAGCTGCAGCTGTCTAATGGTCTTTTTGGGAAGGCCAGTGAGAAGGCCATTACAATAGTCCACCCTACTGGTGATGAAAGCATGAACGAGTTTCTCTAAGTCTTGCCTGGAGACAAAACATCTAATCCTTGCAATATTTTTCAAATGATAGTATGCTGATTTAGTTATTGCTTTGACATGACTACTGAAACTCAGGTCTGACTCCAAAATCACTCCAAGATTCCTGACTTGATTTTTTGTTATCAGGCCTTTAGCCTCAAGATATGCGTTCACCTTGAGAATTTCATCTTTGTTTCCAAATGTAGTGATTTCGGTTTTGTCTTTGTTTAACTGAAGATAGTTTTGGCACATCCAGTCGTTAACTTCATCAATGCATTTGCACAGGGAGTCAATGGGGCTGTAGTCATTAGGTGATAGTGCTAAGTAGAGCTGGGTGTCATCAGCATAACTGTGGTAAGCAATATTGTTCTTTTTCATTATTTGGCTCAGTGGCAGCATATACAGGTTAAACAGGAGTGGTGCAAGAATGGACCCTTGTGGGACTCCGCATGTCATGGACGTCCACTCAGACCTATGATCTCCTATACTCACATAATAACCTCTCCCTTCTAAGTATGACCTGAACCATCTGAGGACCATCCCAGAAAGCCCGACCCAGTTTTCTAGCCTGTCTAGAAGTATGGTGTGGTCAACAGTGTCGAATGCAGCACTGAGGTCGAGTAGAACCAGAATTGATGTTTTGCCTGTATCAGTGTTTAAGCGAATATCATTTATAATCTTTATGAGCGCTGTCTCTGTACTGTGATGTGGACGGAAACCAGATTGAAAATGGTCAAAGTATCCATTCGAGTGTAAGAATTTGTTCAACTGATTGAAAACAACTTTTTCAATGATTTTGCCTATGAAGGGGAGATTTGAGATTGGTCTGTAGTTGCTCAGTATGGAGTTATCCAGATTTCTCTTTTTCAGAAGAGGCTTAACTATTGCAGTTTTAAGGGCGGTTGGAAAAGTCCCATAGAGAAGTGAGGAGTTTACCACTTCTAGGAGATCTGCTTCTAAACAGTTAAACACACTTTTGAAAAAAGAAGTGGGGAGTGTGTCAAGGGCGCAGTTTGATGTTTTAAGATGCTGTACTGTGTCTTCTAAAATTTTGCAGTCAATAGCTTCGAAATCTGACATGGTAATTTTCCGAGGGTTTGGTCTGATCTGACTGACCCCAGAGCAACTAGAGGATGTGCTGATCGCCTTTCTGATATTATTGATTTTCTCGGAGAAGTAGGAAGCAAACTCACTGCATTTACTGTCTGAGAGCATTTCACTAGGAGTCTGACTCGGGGGGTTTGTTAGTCTCTCGACAGTAGCAAAAAGAGTGCGCGTGTTGTTTATGTTTCTGTTTATAATGTTTGAGAAGAAGGTCTGTCTAGCTTTGCCTAGTTCAACATTGAAAGCATGAAGGGTGTCTTTATAGATGTTATAATGGACTACAAGTTTTGACTTCCGCCACATGCGTTCAGATTTTCTGCATTGTCTTTTCATTATTTGTATTGCTGTTGAGTTTCTCCATGGTGCTTTTTGTTTGGTACTCTTTTTCCTGACTTTTACAGGAGCAATATCATCAATTACACTCTTAACTTTTGAGTTAAAGGAGTCAAGGAGAAAATCAACAGAGTCTGCAGATATGCTTGGTTTTAGAGATAAAGCCTTCATAAACAGCACATTAGTGTTCTCATTTAAGCATCTCTTTTTGACAGAGACAGATCTAGCTTCAATGGCAGGAGAGATTGATATATCAAAGAAAATACAGAAATGATCAGACAGTGCCACATCCTTAATAACAATTGATGAAATGTTTAGAGCCTTACTGATAAGTAAATCTAGGGTGTGTCCACGATTGTGTGTGGGTCCATGTACATGCTGTGTCAAATCAAAAGTGTTAAGAACAGTCATGAGCTCTTTTGTTGTACTGGATTCAATATTGTCTATGTGAATGTTAAAATCCCCAGCAATAGCAAAACAGTCGAACTCTGAGGAAATTATTGATAACAGTTCTGTAAATTCCTCAGTAAAGGCTGGAGAGTACTTTGGAGGCCTGTAAATAATGATAAGCAGGATGCGTGGAGAACCTTTTAACACAATACCCAGATATTCTAGAGACAAATAGTCACCAAATGATACTTGCTTACATTGATAGAAATCTTTAAAAAGAGCAGCAACACCCCCACCTCTCCTAACTGCTCTGCAAACACTCATAAAAGTAAAGTTAGGAGGGGCTGCTTCATTGAGGACTGTTGCACTACAGTTTTCTTCTAGCCACGTTTCATTTAGAAGCAGAAAATCTAGGTTGTTAGTGGTTATTAAGTCATTGACTAGAAATGATTTGTTCTTAAGTGAACGGATGTTTAAAAGCGCTAACTTAACAGTAATAATTTTTTTCTCCACATTAATCCTATTTTGGCAGGAAACAGGCAGCAGATTATATTGGTTTGTTAAACGGCCTGACAAGGCCTTAGACTTTCTTTCACGTAACAGAACAGAGATAGAGAAAGAGGCAGGCTCACTGGGTTCCCCCTTGTTTTGTAAACATTTGATAAAGTTACTGTTATCATAGCGGGGACCCAAAACACATCACTGAGAGCTGGAATCAGTTGTTTTTGGTTCACCTACAACAGATGGAGGATGGTGTGTGCCCTGGCGTTGTGACCGAAGAAATCTCACAGGAGGAGGGGGAGCTGGGCCCACAGGCTTTGGTGGTTGTGGGGCTCGACGATTTTTGGTCGATATTTGGGGGCTCATAGCAATCGAGTGTGATAGTCTGATTCCAGCATGAACCAGGTCCTCCATTTTCTCTGAGAAGTTCAGATGCGGGGATGCTGGAGAGAGGAATGACATGTCCGGTGAGAGGGGCTGTTGCTCTGGTGTTATCGGAAGCTGAAATATGATGTCCTGGCTTCCCTGTCCATTTTCCAGAAAATCATCCTTGGGTGCTGAATCTTGGAGCAGTTCTAATCCTTCACAGTCAGTCTGTGGTGAGATCTGTGGGCAGGGCTCAGCTGGGAGTGTGTCTGTGAGCAATTTTAGTTGTGGCAGTGTGGTCTTATCACTGTCCTTGTGGGATGTGTCAGCCACATGTCCATTCAGCTGCTGAAAAGAAGTCCTGGGGTCATCCATACTCTGTATCAAGTTGAGTGGGTTAAAACACACAGCTGAAGGATGATGAAGGGAAAAATAAATATTGTCCTTTAACACTCTTGCACCAAGTTTGTTTGGGTGGTGGCCATTTGATGTAAACAATTGTCTCTGACTCCAGAAGAGATTAAAGTTGTCGATGAAATTCACTCCCTTCATCATGCAGGTTTTTTGCAGCCATGTATTAAGCCCAAGCAACCGTGAGAATCTATTTGTTCCTCTTGCTGGCAGTGGTCCACTGATGAACGGCTGAACTTTCAGTTTGCTAAGTGTTTCAAAAAGTTCATTGAAATCCCTTTTAATGAGTTCTGACTGCTCTCTCTGAATATCGTTCTTCCCTAAATGAATGATAAGTCGATTTGCGGTCTTATGTTTTATCAGGATGTTCTGAATTTCCCTGTTTACATCAGAAATGTTTGCTTGTGGAAGGCAGCATGTAGTTGTATCTCTGCTGCTAATGTTTCTGACTGTAGAGTCACCCACTATCAGAGTCCTTGGCTCGGCTGCTCTCTGAGCTGAGGGCCGCTGTCTGCTCGACCTTGAGCTCCTGTTAGCATTAGTGTTAGCTGTGGGCTGATGCAATCTGTGTTCGATCACATTCATCACGTTTTGGGATTCATCACCCTCATTCATTAATACTTCAAATCTGTTTTCGAGATGTATCGATGGTGGTCGGAATGTAGTGTTTGCAATCCTTGTGTCTGGGGTAGAGCATGCTACTGCAGCAATATATGAAGCTCGTGACAATCTGACGTCTCGAGTGCGTTTGGGTCTTGCCCCCTGTTTGTGCCATCGATTAATGTGTTGATCAGTTACTTGTTTCTCTATCTGTTGAGTAGCACTAAATTTACGGGACTCACCAGCTGTGTGCAGAGGACGTTCGTGATGAAGCTCTGCTGTGTGATTTGTCCGGTTCGGTAGTTCCGTAAATAACTTTGTTTCAAGAACTGCAATCCGTTGTGAAAGTCTGTGGCAGTTTGTGCAGCAAGTAGATTCTTGAACTAAAAGAGGCATTTTCTTATCCTTTCGATAGTAGGCAGCTGTGTTTTCCCTTCCGGAATGTAAGCTGATGGCAGGGAGAGGTTGGTCGGAAGAAGTTTTCGCTTTTTTGTAGTAATCCAGTCTCCAGAGTTTCAAGTTTTATCATTAAAGTTAAGCTTTGTTGTTTGAGCGCTGTGTTGATTTGCTGAAGTTGAAGTTATGAGATAAAATATAGAAGCGATAGAGCAAAGCGCGGAGCAGTAAGCAAGAGCGTCCGAACAGTAGCGAAGCAGGAAGTGGAAGTGGAAATAAAACTGCATAGTTGAGCTAATTCTCTTAAAATAAACAAGTAATCTTATTTTCCTTAATTTTATCAGCTTAATCGGTTTCTCATTTCGAGCCTCAAAAAAATAAAAAAAAATAGGAAAGTGTATCTCTTGGTTTTATTTCTATACAACACTGAACCACAATTTTCTTCAGAAAAAATACACGCTATTTTTAATTATCACCTTAATTTTTTTCTTGTATGTGAAAATTTTGTTCTAAAATACAGATAATGGTCAATTTAAATAAATTACCCCCTCAATGTTGTTTAATTTGTTTTTTTCCAATGTTATTTTAATGTCAAAGTAATAAAATAACACAAAGTTTTTGTAAATCATTAATTCCAATGCAAAACTCACTGAGCAACACTGTTGCATCTAATTCTCAATCACTCCTCAAATGTTTCATCATTTAGTCTGCACCGTTTGGCCTGAAGATCTTTCCTGCAACACTAAGGATTCTCTCAACAGGTGCAGAGGAAGCTGCTATGGCAAGATGGACATGTATATGAATTTCTTTGAATTTTTCTTGAATTTCACTTTTGCCTCCTTTAATTCAAATTCGAATTGTAATTCTACATCTTGGTTTTTTTTACATAAATTTTACAACAATTTTTTACATACATAACAAGTTACAACATTCAAGAATTTAATTGGAATTTAGGAGTATTTCTCAATTCAATTCTGCTACCGACTTTGTGATTGGTCGATAGGTGGAGGGTGGAGCTTCAAGCCGAAACACAACATGTCAACATCAACATCAGTTGAGGGCTGCAACAGCATCTTTTAAATGACAATATCCTGGCCGAACTACTGTTGTCAGTGATAGAAGTATTTTAAATTAACATGATTTCTTAATGTCTAGTGACATATCAGGGCCATTTTATGATTCATTGAAATACATTTCTTACATACAGTTCCTTTAAACATGACGCTGGATGTGAAAATTATAACTGTGTTAGACTGAAATTAGCACACAACTCTCGCGTCTCGCCGGGTGTATAGGGCCCCATGAGTTAGTTGTACACTACATGGAGTGTGTTCCGTTAAAGGGTGAAAACACCACATATGATACACATGAACAGCACTGAGGTAAATACAAATTGTTAGCCTGAAATCCCCGTGCTCACTATCTGCCAAAAGTCTGGTCTTCACTATCAATTAGGAAAGATGGCAAGGTGGAAAGTTCACAAGTCATCGTACAGGTGTAAAGCTGCTCCACCTTTTCCCAGGGCCCATAAATTATTTACTTTGCAGACAGTATAAATTTATAATGTTGCTGTACATTTTTATGATATAATAAATCAGCTGCATCAGGATCAGGAGTGTGAGTCACCATTTCACAAAACTGCAGAAAGTAGCAATAAAGTCTAAACTCTGCCAAAAGAACAAATGCAAAATCTTTGCATGATTGCATAAACAATAAACAGCCATTAAATGAACAAATGTTTCTGAAAAGACCCGGGGGGACAAAGGTGTCAGGCCATCTATTTTACAAACCATTTTTCTTTGTTGCTATGGTTTTTTTTCTTTTCGTACAACATCCAATATAGTTTCATCATTTATTTTTACAACCTTATCATAAATAGTTTTGCTAACAATTATGTTTACTTTACTGTTTCATCGCTGTCCCTTATTCAGACCTTCATTCATAATAAATAAAAATATTTAATTTCCAAAATTACTTATAAGTCTGCCTCAGTTTTATTTAACTTTTTAAATGTACTTTTTTCCCAGCTGATTTGTAATTTTGTCACACTTACAATATATAAAATGGTATCAATGAAAAATAATAATGTGACAGGAAAATACATAAAAAACCCACACAAAAGTATGAAACATTTATCTACATCATTTATGCAGAAAGTATATATTAACAAGAACATTTATATATTTTCATTTGTAGATTCAGTAAATTGTATTAGGGCTGCCAATGCATGCAAAGCTTGTGATTAAATATGAAACGTGAAGAAAAATAAATGTAAGAACAAAAAATTATATATGTATAATTTCTAATCCACTTGTCATTTTGTCATACTATGCAAAAAAAAAAAAACTATACTTTAAAAAAAAAAAAAAGTCTTTTCTTGAAATACCCACAAAAAGTATGAATAATTTATCAACAAAGAGATAGCTTATAATTAATTAACAGTGAAAATACACATTCAACAAAACACTTCATGTATATTTTCTTTGGTAAATTAAATATTGGATATTAGGGCTGCCAATATTAAAGAATTGCAATTAACATAGCAAGCTTGAGATAAAATATAAAACGTGGAGAATGGGATTAAAAAAGAAAAATCGAATATCACTTATGGAATATTTTCACTTCTGTTGTAATTTTGTCATTGTGCACAGAGTGTAAAAAATATTTAAATATAGGATGCATAAAATGCTGTCAGTTAAATTAGACTTAGCAAGGCAAAGGATTCAGGCATTTTCTTCCAAAATGTAACATCCAGTATTGGTCATTTCCATCCATTCTGTCATTTCCAAAAGAACCCATATTAGAAAAGACCCTAAAACACAGATAGCAGAGTAATTTTGTCAGTCTGCCTGTAGTCTAAAGTATGCCATAGCATGCTGTGACAATTAGCGTTCAGTCATTTAGTGTTGGCACGGTAACGTATGCTTTCATTATCAGGGCTGCACACACGCTGGGACAGAGTCCCAAAAAGCAGATCGCTTTCATCCATTAAAACATACACACACACCACAACAAATACACACCTCAACAAATAGGAAATACGTTAAGTTATTGCCAACTTTGTGGGGACATTTTGTCCCTATAACGTAGGGATTACCAGGACCCACACACACGTGTTTTCATGTTTTATGGGGACTTTCCATGAGAATGTTTTTTATATTGTAAAAAAGGTATATTCTATCCACTAACCCTATACACATCACAGAAAACTTTCTGCATTTTTTACATTTTCAAAAAACATCCCTTAGATTTATAAGCTGTTTTCCTCATGGGGACCAAAACAATTTTGGATATTGCCATCCTTGTGGGACAATTTGTTCCCATAACATAGGGTTTTTACCAGGCCACACACAGACAAACTAGGACAACCAAGCACACAGTTTATGAGGCAGATTATATTCAATACAGTTCTTGTATATGAAACTGCAAACCGTAAAAAAGTTCTCCACAAAAAAAAAAAAAAGACAGTTTACTTCAAACACACAAAAATGAACATCCCCTGGCTGGTGAAAACCCACACAAAAGCAGAGAATGAGAAGAGGAGAGGACACAGCATCATAAAGCGAACTGCCCACCAGTCTATTACAGCCATACATCAGGACCGTTGTTGAGTGTGTGTTGTGCTGTAAGAGCCCTTCACAGTAGCTGAATGTTTCCATACAGACACAAACTGAAAATGGAATCTGATTCTATTACATCTGCTGTGTCACCCAAGCTCCCTCTAGAGATTTATATCCTTAAACCTAAATAAAGGACGGAAACCATATGATTGTTAATCCATCTAACACAGTGGTTTTCAATGTTTTTGAGTCCAAGGCTCCCAATTGTTTATAGCGTTTCCCAATCCGGGGTAAAACTAAAGCTAATAACATTGGTCTACAATTGGGTAGAGTTGGTCAGCTTCAGAGATAAAATGTGCTATCTATTTTTTTTTTTTTTTTAAATGCTAAATTCAAATATGACAATTAAAACAAATACTGAATGGCTACTTTTTCCAAGATATTTAAGTTTTTAAATTGTATGTGTATGTATATTGGGTAGATAGTACACGTCAACTCTCCTGTTTATGCAAGCAAAAAGATAAATCAAATGTATTATGAAACAAAAGGAAAAAAAAACTATTATGTACATGTAGTAAAGTTCGATATAAGGAGGAAGGAAGAGGACACGGGGTCGGCTGGACGGTTGATGCTTGTCTCTTTATTTTCTCAATAACTTGTCAACACACACAGTAATGTGTGAAATCTCATAAACACGATCTCTCGATCACTTCCGGGTCGGCACTTCCGGCTTCCGGTTACTCAGTCTCTGAAAGGGGGGTTTCGCATCAACCGTCCGGGTTCTCTCTCTCCTCGATCTCCGGTTCCACTGCTGTTTTATCCCCTCTCCGCGCTCATTACTAGAACCAGAGACAGGTGTTATTAATCTGCTTCCAACCCACTCACGTACCGCTTGTCCCGCGGCTCTCTCTCCCGCTGCAGACCTCGCTGAACCACGCCCCCCTTGCCACATACCCCCACCGCCCGACTCAGGCCGGGGAGCCGTCCGGCCTGCAGCCCCCCCCCCCCCCCCCCCATTTCTGGAGAGGAAGTCGGCCACAGCCATCTGAGCACCCGGCCTGTGGACCACCTGGAACTTAAAAGGCTGAAGAGCTAGATACCAACGGGTGATCCGCGCGTTGGTATCCTTCATGCGGTGGAGCCACTGGAGAGGAGCGTGGTCCGAACAGAGGGTGAACTCCCGCCCCAGAAGGTAATAGCGGAGGGTGAGAACGGCCCACCTGATGGCAAGGCACTCTTTTTCGATGGTGCTGTACTTAGCCTCTCTCTTCGAGAGCTTACGGCTAATGTACAGCACCGGCCGCTCTCCCCCCTCCACCTCCTGGGCCAGGACTGCGCCCAGCCCTCTGTCCGACGCGTCAGTCTGCAACAGAAAAGGGAGAGAAAAGTCAGGGGAGTGTAAAAGCGGCCCGCCACATAGAGCAGCCTTAACTCGGGTGAAGGCCTGCTGGCACGGCTCCGTCCATTGGACCGTATCTGGTAGCCCCTTTTTAGTAAGGTCAGTCAGAGGGCTGGTGAGGTCCGAATAATTTGGTATAAACCGTCTATAATATCCCGCCAGCCCCAAGAACTGCCTTACCTCCTTTTTGGTCTTGGGCCTCGGGCAGGTCGCAATTGCGGCGGTCTTATCAATTTGGGGACGCACCTGCCCATGACCCAAGTGGAAGCCCAGATACCTTACCTCCACCCGCCCAATTGCACACTTCTTCGGGTTGGCCGTGAGCCCCGCTCCCCTCAACGACCTCAAGACCGCCCGGACATGCTGCATATGCCGCTGCCAATCGTGACTGTAAATCACGATGTCGTCCAGGTAGGCAGCAGCATATGCGGCATGGGGACGCAAAATCCTGTCCATGAGGCGCTGAAAGGTAGCGGGTGCCCCGAACAAGCCGAAGGGAAGCGTGACGAATTGGTGCAATCCGAACGGCGTGGTGAAGGCTGTTTTTTCTTTGGACAATGGAGACAAGGGGATCTGCCAATAGCCCTTCGTTAAGTCCAATGTCGAATAAAATCGAGCCGTGCCCAGCCGATCAAGCAACTCGTCAACCCGCGGCATTGGATACGCGTCGAATTTCGACACTGCGTTCACCTTGCGGTAGTCCACACAGAACCTGACCGAGCCGTCGGTTTTAGGGACCAAAACGATCGGGCTCGCCCAGTCACTGTTGGACTCCTCTATTGCTCCCATATCGAGCATTGCCCCTAATTCTTCCTGAACTACTTTTTTTTTTGTGTTCAGGTAAACGATACGGCCGGCTGCGAACTACCACGCCCGGCTCGGTCTCGATATGGTGCTGAATTAAGTCGGTAAGTCCCGGTAGGGGCGAGAACACGTCGGCGAATTCCGCCTGTAGTTTTGAGAGATCAGTGAGTTGGGACGGTGAGAGGTGATCTCCCCCAGGGGCCAGTGCGACCGATTGTGCTTTGATGCTCGCCTCTGGCCCGAGATCATCCTCTCCCCCGATCACCGTCGCCAACAACACTGATTCGACCTCATTCCATTTCTTCAGGAGATTGAGGTGATATATTTGCCGTGCCCCGTTCCTATCGGACCGTATCACTTCATAATCGAGGTCTCCAACCTGTCGTGCGACCTCAAACGGCCCCTGCCACTTCGACATTAATTTAGAGCTCGATGTAGGGAGTAATACGAGCACTTTCTCTCCCGGTGTGAATTTGCGTAGTCTCGTACCCCTGTTATACGACCGGCTTTGGCGGTCCTGGGCTTGCAACAAATTCTCCCTAGATAGCCGCCCCAAGGTGTGGAGTTTTGTTCGCAAGTCCAGCACATATTGAATTTCGTTTTTGGCCAAAGAAGGCCCCTCCTCCCAAGTTTCTCGTAGGACGTCCAGCACCCCCCGGGGCTGTCGTCCGTAGAGAAGCTCGAAGGGGGAAAACCCCGTGGAGGCTTGCGGGACCTCCCGCACAGCGAATAAGAGGGGTTCTAACCACCGATCCCAATTTTTGGCGTCTTCCTGTACGAATTTACGGATCATGGATTTAAGAGTGCGACTAAATCGTTCGACCAAGCCGTCTGTTTGTGGGTGATAGACGCTTGTCCGAATCGATTTGATGCCCAATAACCCGTATAATTCGCTTAACGTGCGTGACATAAACGCCGTGCCTTGATCAGTGAGGATTTCCTTCGGAATCCCCACTCGGGAGATTAAACGAAACAGTGCGTCCGCAACACTCTTCGCCGAGATGTTGCGGAGAGCCACTGCTTCCGGATATCGTGTTGCGTAGTCCACGATAACTAGCGCAAAACGATGTCCGCGTGCGGATCGCTCTAATGGCCCGATGAGGTCCATCGCAATTCTCTCGAAGGGGACCTGCATTAATGGAAGGGGGCGCAATGGCGCTTTTGGGGAGGCCAGGGGATTCACCAACTGACATTCAGGACAAGACGCGCACCACCTGCGCACATTGTCGTGAATGCCTGGCCAAAAAAATCGGGTCATTAAACGATTCAGCGTGGCCGCCTGTCCCAGGTGGCCCGCCATTGGGTTAGAGTGAGCCGCCTGGAAAAGCATTTCCCGGCGGCTCTTTGGTACTAACAACTGGGTTGTATCCACTTTTGTCTGAGCGTCTTGGGTCACTCGATACAACCTATCCTTAATTATGGCAAAATAAGGATACGTGACGGGCAAGGCGGGTTGAAGGGACTGACCGTCGATCGTGCGGACCTGTTGGAAAGCATGTTTTAGGGTATCGTCTTGAGACTGCTCCAGAGGGAAGTCATCGCGGTCCGAGAGTATCAGTCTCTCGACCCCGCTCGGTTCCTCTGAAGCAGTTCCCGAGGGTCCCGTATCAGTCTCGCCAACCTGCACTCGCACCGCCCCGTTCCTAGCCTTGTTCCCCCAAGCGGCATCCGCGCATATCGACCCCAATAACGCCGGAAAGGCGGGCCAATTCGTCCCCAGAATTAGCGGATGCCGGAGGTGGGGACTAACCGCCACCTCAACACTATGATTTTCTCCCCTAAACTGTATCGTGACTGGGACAACCGGATATTCCACCACATCCCCGTGCACACACCGCACCTTAACCATGTGGCTTGTATCCAATGCCCCAGGCTGCATCAGGCTTTGATGGATCGAGGTTTGGTTACAGCCTGAATCCACCAAGGCCTGATATGTACCCCCCTTGATACTCACAGGAACTTGGTACTCTCCTGCTTGATCAGGGGTGGTCCGCTGAACGTCCGGGACCCGGATCATTGTCCCGATGTCCATCATTGGACATCGGTCCACAAAATGGTCCGGGTCGCCGCACCGCCAGCAGGCCAGCCCAGGCCTGCCCGCCGCCCCTGCGGCGGGGAGTGGGTTGGAATATGAGCGTGGAGGGGGGGTGGAACCGGAACCGTTATCCCCGCCCGACCCCAGCAGCCCCGCCCTCCTGGGCGGGGCCCTCGAACTCCCGTACTGCCCTGGGCCCATTCCACCCCGACCTCTGGGGGGAATGCGAGGGGGCCCTGGAGGGCGGGACCTAGGGAGAGGGACAGGGTGAGAAGGAGAGACAGAGGGGGGAGAGAGAGAGGGAGTAGAGCTGAAGATCTTTGCCCGAACCCGACGGAACCCGACGGGACCCGACGGGTTCGGTCGGGTTCGGTCTTAATTTCTATCATTTTACACGGGCTCGGGCCGGGCTCGGGCTTGCGCGGTAAATGAGCAGTCAGGTGATGCGTTTTTCTTTTACCGCGAAAATGGATGCTGAGGAGGTGAAACGGAGGCTGGCCTCTGGCGATTACGTTTTGGCTGCACCGGCAAAGAAAGCAAAGTCTGAGGTGTGGAAAACGTTTGACCATGTGCATAATGAGAATAATGAGCCAGTGGGTTATGTGAAATGCAAAAGATGCAACATTCTGTTAAAGTACGACAGCAAAACGACAGGGAATTCGTCGCTGATAAGGCATGTTGATCGAAGCTGTACAACACCTGCCAGTGCCCAGGATCAACCTACAATCACAACGTTTGTTACAGCATCGAAACCCATACCTGCAAAGGTGAAACAAACGGTGACGGAGAAGTGTGTCAGTTTTTGCTGTAAAGACATTAGGCCTTTTAATATCGTAAATGGCGAGGGGTTTGAAGAGCTGACGCAAGAATTAATCAATATCGGGGCTGCGTATGGGAGGGTTCCCGTAAACTCTGTTATTCCCCGCCATGTGACAATTGCGAAAAGGTGCACTGAGATGGCAGAAGAAAAGAGGGAAGTTTTAGTACAGAAACTTAAGACTGTGTTGAAGGATGGCACAGTCGCAATGACCACAGACATGTGGACAGAGGATTATAGGAAGATTAGTTATTTGACAATCACATGCCATTTCATAAGTGAGGATATGGAACTGGTGAATAAAACCCTGACAACTACAATGTTCCCTTTGGAAGAGGCAAAGACAGGAGAAAATATCAGACGGGAGATACTGAAACTACTGGTGACAAAGTTTGGCCTTGACGCTTCCTCTCTCAGCAAAATTGTATGGGTGACCGATGAGGGTGCAAACATTAAATTAGCTCTGAGGCCATACCAGAGTTTGGACTGCATTGACCACGTCATTAATACGGTACTGCGCCACGGACTCGACATTGTCGAGTTATCCAAAGCTGACGGTGCTCCGGACATAGGAGATACCATTTCTGCTGCCAAATCATTAGTGAGGTACGTTAAACAGTCGGGCTTGGCTGCGCAACTGTCAACAACATTGCTGCAAATGGGAGACACTCGGTTCAGTACGGTGTACCTCACACTGACTTCTATACATTCCATTTATCATGAGCTCCATGAAAAGCTGGAGGCACGAGGGGAGAGCGCGCGCATTGAAAAAATAGCACCGGACACACTGGGCTTTTTAATAGACTTTCTGAAGCCGTTCTATGAAGCACAGAGGGAACTTGAGGGAGACAAGTATCCAACACTTAATAGTGTGTGTCTCTGGTGTGAGAAACTGAAACGCCACTGTCAGCCCAATGCCTTGGACTCCCCTCAGCAAGCTGTCGTGCGTAAACGGCACGAAGACTGGCTCGTGCGTAAAGTGATAATACAAGACCTCCACAAGATCGCGACATTCCTCTGGCCAAAATTTAACCAGCTGAGAATGTTCTCACACTCAGACAGGAATGCCGTACATGCTCATGTCCGCACTCTTCTGCAAGCCATGGCTGCAGGTGCACCAGATGTGGAGATTCAAAACCCAGTCCCAGAGCTCTCCGGAGTCGAACCCACTCCTCCGGCAAAAAGGGCGAATTTTGCGGAGTGGGAAAATGTCAGGCAAGCTGACTGGGAAGATGACGAGGTCACTCGCTACATTGAAACGGCTGTCATGGAAAATGAAACGGATGTTCTTGGCTGGTGGAAGGCCAACAAACCAACCTTCCCAAAACTTGCTAAATTAGCCAGATCAGTATTATGCATCCCGGCCAGTAGCAGTAGCAGTGAAAGGGTGTTCAGTGCTGCTGGACGCACCATCAGTGAGCGCAGGACTGCGCTGAAGCCATCTACAGTGGATTCAATAATTTTCCTCCACAAAAACATGTAGCCTAATCTTGGTGAGTAAAGTTTTCTTTTTCTTTTTTTTTTTTTTATTAAAATTAAATATTAATTGAGTATTAAATGCATAATGTAGACAGAGTATATTGGCTAATGCTGGCATTATTCTTTTATTAAATTTCAGCTGCTGTTCAACGTCGCGTTGAGGCCTGGTTGTGGAGAGAAGGGCCGAAGCGAATCCAGCAGAGCGTTTATCTTAATTTAGTTATTACCAAATGCCAATTTTAATTTACAATTTATCTTAATTTAATTTGTTAATAAATACTATTTTTTATTGGCGCGTTGGCCTATTTATATTAGCAGCTATTGGTGATTGTGGAGAAAGACGGCTGAAAGCAAGTCCCGGTTTCGTTTTTCTTAGGCCGCCGCCTAATCTCAATTTTATGTAACTTTTAGTTTTATTTCGTTATTTAATTTAATTAATTCGTTAAATTTAAAATTTATATTGATTTAATTTGTTAAGAGATAATTTTTTATGGGCCCGTAAGCCTATTTAGGCTAAGTGTAAAGTTAAGATGTTACAGAAGACTTATTTTATTTCTTTGTTCCAACTTCCAGTGGCCTATAGCTATGTAAGTCTTGAATAAATGATGTTAAAACAATGTAAAAATGACTCATTCTTGACAAAAGGCAAAAGAGCTGTGTGTGTGTGTGTGTGTGTGTGTATGTGTGTGTGTTTATTTCAATAGCCTAATGTCGGGCTGTAAACGGGTTCGGGTTTGCGAACCTGTCAATCAAAATATACTTTTTCGGGCTCGGGCCGAATTCTGTCGGGTTCGGTCCTTGTCGGGCCTAACTTTTAAGGCCCGATTACAGCTCTAAGAGGGAGAGGTTAGTCGGGGTTCGCCGACCCCCGGGCACGCCACCAGATGGTCCTCCGCCAGGTTGATGGCCGTCGTCAGCGACGTGGGCCGGTGGCACTGGACCCACTCGGCGGTCTTCTTAGGTAGCCGAGTGATGAACTGCTCCAGTACCACCAGATCGACGATGTGGTCCACGTCGCTTCCACCGGCCAATAGCCATTTGCGGCAGGCGTCTCGGAGCTGGTGGGCCATCGCGAAGGGCCGGCCGGTCTCCCCCCACTCCAGCGAGCGGAACCGCTGACGGTGCTGTTCGGGGGTCCGACCGACCCGCTGGATGATGGCCCTCTTCAGATCTTCGTAATCCAGGAGGTTCGCCACCGGCAGTTGTTGGGCGGCCGCCTGGGCTTCTCCGGTGAGCAGTGGAATAAGGCGCACCGGCCACTGTGCCCGGGGCCACCCGCAGGCCTCCGCTGCTTTTTGAAACAGATCAATGAAGGCCTCGGGATCGTCTTGTGGCCCCATCTTGTGTAG
The DNA here is from genome assembly GCF_024679245.1 of Pseudorasbora parva. Taxonomy (NCBI): domain Eukaryota; kingdom Metazoa; phylum Chordata; class Actinopteri; order Cypriniformes; family Gobionidae; genus Pseudorasbora; species Pseudorasbora parva. Next base: position 18,376,691 of record NC_090184.1, read on the forward strand.
GGGCACGTGGACCGGTGCGCTGGCGAGCCCGGCGGCTTCGGTGCGAACCTCCCGGTCTATCCAGCTCCGGAACCTCTCGCGGTCCTCTTGCTGGCCGCGGACGATGGCCTCGAATCGGCGCTCCTGGTCCGCCCGCAGCTCCAGCATGGACTGATGTTGTTCCTGGTGGAGGGCCGCGAGAGAGGTGATAATGTCCGCAAACGGCGTGGCGGAGGGCGTTGGTGTAGTCATGGCGGCGGCGCGGTCCTACTTCCTCCCGGGTTTCGGCACCACTGTAGTAAAGTTCGATATAAGGAGGAAGGAAGAGGACACGGGGTCGGCTGGACGGTTGATGCTTGTCTCTTTATTTTCTCAATAACTTGTCAACACACACAGTAATGTGTGAAATCTCATAAACACGATCTCTCGATCACTTCCGGGTCGGCACTTCCGGCTTCCGGTTACTCAGTCTCTGAAAGGGGGGTTTCGCATCAACCGTCCGGGTTCTCTCTCTCCTCGATCTCCGGTTCCACTGCTGTTTTATCCCCTCTCCGCGCTCATTACTAGAACCAGAGACAGGTGTTATTAATCTGCTTCCAACCCACTCACGTACCGCTTGTCCCGCGGCTCTCTCTCCCGCTGCAGACCTCGCTGAACCACGCCCCCCTTGCCACAGTACATATTATTTAATCCTGTTTAGTGTCTACTCAGCACTTCTCGGCTTGTCTCTTGTATTCATGAAAAAGAGTTTACAGACTTTTGTCCAGCACACACACGGCACTGACCCCTGACCGGGTTCTATACATGCAAAAGCCAAGGATGAAGGCCACAGAGGCCAATATGCCCTGGTCCCCTTAACTGGCGTCGCCTCCCTGTTCTACTGAACTTCTGGCACCTCCCTGGTCCTCTGAGCTGCCTGTTCCACCCTGGTCCCCTGAGCTGCCAGATCTGCCCTGGTCCCCTGAGCTGCCTGTTCCATCCTGGTCCCCTGAGCTGCCAGATCTGCCCTGGTCCTCTGAGCTGCCAGATCTGCCCTGGTCCTCTGAGCTGCCAGCTCTGTCCTGGTCCTCTGAGCTGCCTGCTCCACCCTGGTCCTCTGAGCTGCCTGCTCCACCCTGGTCCCCTGAGCTGCCTGCTCCACCCTGGTCCTCTGAGCTGCCTTCTCCACCCTGGTCCCCTGAGCTGCCTGCTCCACCCTGGTCCCCTGAGCTGCCTGCTCCACCCTGGTCCCCTGAGCTGCCTGCTCCACCCTGGTCCTCTGAGCTGCCTTCTCCACCCTGGTCCCCTGAGCTGCCTGCTCCACCCTGGTCCTCTGAGCTGCCTTCTCCACCATGGTCCCCTAAGCTGCCTGCTCCACCCTGGTCCTCTGAGCTGCCTGCTCCATCCTGGTCCTCTGAGCTGCCAGCTCTGTCCTGGTCCTTTGAGCTGCCTGCTCCACCTTGGTCCTCTGAGCTGCCAGATATGCCCTGGTCCTCTGAGCTGTCTTCTCCACCCTGGTCCCCTGAGCTGCCTTCTCCACCCTGTTCCCCTGAGCTGCCTGCTCCACCCTGGTCCTCTGAGCTGTCTTCTCCACCCTGGTCCTCTGAGCTGCCTGCTCCACCCTAGTCCCCTGAGCTGCTTGCTTCACCCTGGTCCTCTGAGCTGCCTGCTCCACCCTGGTCCTCTGAGCTGCCAGCTTCACCCTGGTCCCCTTAGCTGCCAGCTTCACCCTGGTCCCCTGAGCTGCCAGCTTCATCCTCGTCCTCTGAGCTGCCTTGGGTCCTCGGCAGTGGCGGGACCCGAGCCGTGAGGAACGCGAGCCGAGGCACCCTCCTCAAAGAGTGCCCGGCGGGAGCGCAGCGTTCTTAATGGAAGCTTTTCACAATGCTCGCAAGTAGCCCCCCCTTGAGAGCTGCCTGGGCATGCTACACTCCCAAACAGACAACGCACATAGAATGTGTATCCCCACCCGTGATGAAACGAGGGCAGGGATGAACACATCTAGTGAATTGCTGTTCACTCGCCATTTTTTCTCTTTTTTTCTTTTTTGTTGAATATTTAACAAAGGTGGAAAAACTAAGTGATTCTCAACATAACGCCAACTGTGATGCAATCTCTGGGGATCATTAATATGTATGTCCCCAACATGTGCATCTGTCCGAACATGTTCATTGTCAGGCAGAACTGACGGAGCCGAATCATCGGGACAGCAGGTAAACAAGCAACAGGATTGCAAAAACGGCAGCTCTCATGACACAAATGTCATAATCCAGGCTCTGCAGGGAACGTGAGGACTTTACCCTTCCCACAGATAAAAAATGTCAACTGTCATGGTTGATGTTTATTATAATCGGATACCACAACAATTAGGGTGTTTTCACACTTGGTCCTTTTCAGGGGTGTAAGCGCAGTTTGCATGATTTTTGGCCCATATGTGAACACTCCTGACGACGATCTCAGACCCCTTTAAAAAGAACCAAACTGAGACCATCACGGGAGGTGGTCTGGGTAATGTTCGATCTCATTTTATGGTACGGTTCGCTAAAAACACGCAGTCTGAACACAAACCGCTCTGGGCTTACTTGATTTTCCTGTGTTTGCGAATTTCAATGTAGTTGTGTCATCAAATGCCTCGTACATCAGCTGTTCAATCATGGCTGCTTCCTCTGGCAAATCTTTACAGATTATTCGTTAAGAACATATGCTTGTTTATTGCAATTGAAAATGGTGTTACTAGCGCCAAAAGCACGCATGCACTCAACACGTGTACTACTAAATGTTTTTACAAAAGGTATGCGTGTGATATAGCTAGTGCAATAATATGTAGAATAATATGTAGGTGGGCATGGATTAATTTTGAAATTAATCTAGATTAATCTAGATTAAAATGGCTCATCTGAATTCTGCTGAAGGCTTTCAGAATGTGTGTGCTACCCTCTGACATACGTTACACTAGGGGTGTAATGGTACAGATTGCTCACGGTTTGGTTTGTATCACGGTTTTAGGTTAATTATTTTGGTATGGTTCGGTATTTATTTACTATGTTCAGGGAAAAAAGGTCAAATAAAAATAAAGAAAATAAGAACAAATAACTTAAATATAAGCAGCAGCACAAATAAATACTATTGAGCAAAGATACTAATGAAATAAACAGTGCTTTTCAGGTTTTTCAGGTGGGTCACATTAGTTTTTAGGTAAAGAAACTAAATAAAGTAATCAAATGTAAATTAATATTTCACTGTTTAAGATTAATCCTTGTTAAACTTACACAAGCTATTCAATCAAGAGCAGTGAGTAATGTCTTTAACTTTTGTTTGACATTAAACAAACAGCAGTAAAGACTACTGCCCCTTTAAGACCTAATGAAGGGATATAGAAAAAGAGGGCTTTTCATAGGGGTTGCGTCCTCTTTTTTACTTATAACAAACAACAGGGCAATGTCTAAAAGCTGATATGTGACAAGGTGTATAGCACACAAGCTAAAAAACACATAACTAAGTGTTTAAGGAGGCAAAAATGGATACAGGCAATAAGACGTGAAGCTTCAGCAGGAAGAATGGGTGAATTTTGGGATCCTGACACTCATTATGTCTCAGTATGCCTAAGTGTGCAGTAAACATGTTTGCAAATATCCAAATGTCAGTTTTATATATTATATTTCCTGTCGCTGACTACTTTCCCCTCCAGTGGGCGTAATTCTCAGTGTAATATAACATGTTGCATTCTGTCTCAAGGGCCTGTATCCACTTTTTTGTCATTAAACACTTGTTTTTTGGGTCAACAGCATATAAAAACTTCTAGGTTTTTGTTTCTGTTTTTTTTAGCTTGTTTTCTGTACACCTTGTCACAAATCAGCTTTTAGACATTGTTTGTTCCCTTTCGGGGAACTCGAGCTGCGTCGAAACGCTGTGAGAACGCCTCTGCGTTAATGCGTCGTGAAGCGCCTGTAGAACCATTCCATCGGAAAAAAGATCGATCGTCGGCGTGATGACGTCATCGACCTGAAGCTATAAAGCGTCCGTGAAAACAAACAGGAACTAGCTTCTGAGCCTTCAGCAAGCGATCTGTGTGAACCTGTCTGTCTATTTGGTGTTTTTGTCTGTCTATTATCAGAGATTTTCCACCCTTTTTGTTAAATATTCCTATATTAACAAAGAAAAGAGAAAATAAATAGATAGAAATGGCGAGTGAAAGCAGCAATTTCAGGAAGTGTGTTCCTCCCTGCCCACGCTACATCACGGGTGGGGATACACACTCTCTCTGTGTTGCCTGCTTGGGAGCGCAGCATGCCCAGGCAGCCCTCGAGGGGGCTGCTTGCGAGCATTGCGAGAGACTACCGCTGAGAACGCTGCGCTCCCGCCGGGCACTCTTTGAGGAGGGTGCCTCGGCTCGTGTTCCCCGCGGCTCTGGTCCCGCTGCCGCCGAGGCGGAGCGGAGGCTGCAGTCGTGGGGATCACAATTGGATGTTGCAGAGGGGTTAGAGACGGGCGCTGCCTTATCTCTGCCCTCACCTGCACCATCCAGCGGCTATTCTCGGGCATGGAAGCACGCATGGCGGTTTCTTCCCCCCCGAGAGAGTCGCCGGTGCTTCATCTGTCCAGCTCTGAGGAGGTGGATGTTGAAAGCATCGAGACTGAAGACTCGCCACTTCAGTCCCCTGCTAGTGAGGAGCTAGTCGAGGTTCTGACGCGAGCAGTGGCCAGATTAAACATCGACTGGCCCACTGAGAGATCTGAGGCAGGAAGAAAGCGTCTCAGTAAATTAGACGAAAGATTCCTGCCATCTCGCGCTTCAGAGCCTCAGCGGCGGGGCCTGCCGTTCTTCCATGACTTGCACACCGAGGTGGCAAGATCATGGAGGAGACCGGCATTATATAGAGTGTTCAGCCCGCAGACCTCGGTCTACAGCAACATCGCCGGGCTGAGACAATATGGTTATGGGGCGATGCCAAAGGTAGAAGAGACGCTCGCGAGCCATCTCTCGCCTTCATCGGCATCGTCCCTTAAGGCCCCGACTTTGCCCACCAGACCATTAAAGACCACGTCGGCATTGGTGGGCAAAGCGTACTCGGCAGCGGGTCAAGCCGCCGCATGCCTGCACACGATGGCGATCGTGCAGGCATATCAGGCTGACCTGCTGAGGGATCTGGATAATAGTGATGTTGTGGGGGGAGATATAGTAACTGAGCTCAGGACATCTGCCGATCTAGCTCTCCGGGCCACCAAGGAGACGGCCAGATGTGTTGGCCGCTCTATGGCAGCCCTGGTGGCCACGGAGAGGCACCTGTGGCTCAACCCCACAGACATCAAAGAGAGGGAGAAAAGCTTCCTGCTTGACGCGCCGCTTTCTCCTGGTGGCCTCTTTGGTGACGCAGTCCATACTGTCACCGAGAGGTTCCAGGAGTCAAAAAAGCAAGCTGCGGCGCTAAAGCAGTTTCTCCCTCTCCGGGTCCAGGTCCCTGGGGCTGCTGCTGACACCAAGCAGCCCAAACCGAGTACGAGCTCCTCACACAGGGCTCAACAAAAGCAGAGCGTCGCTACCCGAACTCCCCCTTAGCGCGGAGACGAGGGGCGGCGCTCTCAGACGAGGCCTTCGAGGGGCAGGGCTGATCTGAGGACAGTCCTGATCGCCAAGAAGGCCTCGTCGAAGCGTTCCTGACGCCAGAAGCGTCAGGACGCTGAGGGTGGTTCCCCCCGTAGGGAAACGGTGTTTACCCCTGCCAACGGTACCCGTTTCCCTGCGGCACCCTCTGGGGGCCGCGCTGCCAACCCCGCCGCAATGCCGGGGCGCAGTCGGTCTCCGCGGGCCACCCGAGGGTGGTCTGCGCCCCCTTCGGGGGGCCCCCGAGCAGTCAAGTCAGTCGTTCCCTGCCGGTCCGCCGCTTTAGGGCACTGTGCTTGTTGCTCAAAGTACACCAGAGGCCAGCCTCGAGAGGCTGGTTCCCTTAGTAGATTTTCTAGACGAGTGGAAACATATATCAAATATATCTCATTGGGTCCTGCAGATAATAGAAAGGGGGTACGCCATTCAATTCAAAAGTCGGCCACCTCCTTTCAGCGGTGTCCTACCTACAGAGGTGGGCCCGGAGCAGGCTCTGGTAATGGCACAGGAAGTACAGACACTCCTGCAAAAAGGGGCTATAGAGAGGGTTCCCCCTCCCAGCAGGGAGTCTAGGTTTTACAGCCGTTACTTAATCGTGCCGAAGAAGGATGGGGGCTTACGCCCGATATTAGATCTGCGTCTACTAAATCGCTCGGTGGCCAAGCTCAAGTTCAAGATGCTCACACTCAGACAGATTGTGTCGCAGATCAAACTAGAGGATTGGTTTGTCACCATAGACCTCAGAGATGCGTATTTTCATGTCTCCATCCTTCCACATCCCAGGAAGTTTCTCAGGTTTGCCTTCGGGGGAGAGGCATACCAATATCGACTACTTCCTTTTGGTCTAGCACTGTCACCCCGCACATTCACCAAGTGTGTGGATGCAGCTCTGGCGCCGTTGCGTCTGCAGGGCATCCGCATACTGAATTATATAGACGACTGGCTGATTCTAGCGAATACAGAGCAGATGGCGGTTCAGCATCGAGATGCTGTTCTCGCACATATGTCGAAGTTGGGGTTGAGGCTGAACGCCAAGAAGAGTGTGCTTTCTCCGGCTCAGAGAACCACTTTTCTAGGTGTGAACTGGGACTCGGTAATAATGCGGGCGCAATTATCGCCAACACGCATAGCATCGATCCTGGCAGCAGTCAAAGAACAGAAGCTAGGCCGGGCCGTCACTGTGAAACAGTTCCAGAAACTGTTAGGTCTCATGGCAGCAGCGTCCAACGTTATACCTCTTGGCCTACTGTACATGAGGCCACTGCAGTGGTGGCTCAAAACAAAAGGATTCTCCCCGAGGGGAAATCCGCTCTGCACGATCACAGTCACGCGGCGATGCCTACGTGCTCTGGTCATGTGGAAAAACCCGGGGTTTTTATCTCAGGGTCCCGTGTTAGGGGCTCATGTTCGTCGCGTAACGCTAACGACAGATGCCTCTCTCACGGGCTGGGGGGCGACCATGAGTGGTCGCTCATCCCAGGGTCTATGGCAGGAACATCAGCGGCACTGGCACATAAATCGGCTAGAGATGCTCGCAGTGTTTCTTGCATTGAAACAGTTCCTGCCCGACCTCAGGGGCCCCATTTGCTAGTCAGGTCAGACAACACATCGGTGGTCGCCTATATAAATCATCAGGGGGGTCTGAGGTCCCGTCCGTTGGACAAATTGGCACATCGGATCCTCCTGTGGGCCCAAGGGAAATTACTGTCGATCAGAGCAGTATATATCCCGGGGGTCCTGAATCAGGAAGCAGACAGCCTGTCGAGGCAGGGGCCGAGGCCCGGGGAATGGAGACTCCACCCAGAGGTGGTGGAGCTCCTATGGAAGGTATATGGGCCTATTTGCTTCGGCTGAGAATTCTCACTGCCCGCAGTGGTTTTCTCTGACCCATCCAGCCCCGCTGGGGTTGGATGCCATGGTACAGGAGTGGCCGAGGCTACCTCTGTACGCCTTCCCCCCGATTGTCTTGCTTCCAGGAGTTCTGGAGAGGGTACGCCGGGACGGGGCCCAGGTACTTCTAGTGCAGAGATGCCCAAACTAGGGCCCGCGGGCCAAAGTTGGCCCGTGGTAACCTTTGATTTGGCCCACCGAGGTCCGAGAGAGAGAGCCTACATTTTGAAATGATAAACGCTCAAACATTATAATAAGCATGCATGTTTATTTTCCGTCAGTGAAACAACTCACTGCAGCCTGTAAAACAATTAAACAATTATCAGTAAATAATGGTAACCCAAAGAGTATAAGAAAATTAATTATTAGTTAAAAAAAGATTTGTAGATAGATTCCTAGCCTTTTCCCCCTTAAAGATGCGTCCTATGCCGGTCTGCGCTTTGAGATGAATGTGGGACATGAGCTGGATAGACACCTTCTAATATCTTTGTCTTCATGATGTTGCAAAGCAATGTAAAAGGGCTGAAGAGTGAATTTTATCTTCCACAGGGCCAAGACATTTATGTTTGATTATGCACCGCTAGAAAAAGCGAAAGTAAAACCGCTGGGTGCACGTGAACTGCGCTATTCAAATAAACTTGACGCGTAAAACAGCTGGGTGCACGTGAACTGCGCTATTCAAATAAACTTGATGCGTAAAACAGCTGGGTGCACGTGAACTGCGCTATTCAAATAAACTTGACACGCCTCAAGTCTAATAACAAGCACAAACATAAAATTTAATCAAATTAAATTTGTCAAAAGGTATTCGTCCTACAGTCTTTACCATAGATGTGAATGGGTATAATATACTTAATTATACGCAAACGAAAGGAAGAAGCATTAATATTTTCCTGTGAAAATGAGTGCGAATCGAGTGAAGATTTGAGAAAAGAAACCAGATGTCCATCAAATCGGGTGACCAGAACGCAAAACAGAATTAAAAAGCTGGCAGATCTTAAATTGGGCTCAGCCCACCTCTCTCATCCAGGGCTGCAATGTTACATCTGCGAATTTATTTCCTTTTTAAACAAAGTTTTGTGCTTTTACTCCTGTAGTAATATTCACGTAAAACAGCATTCACATACCAAACACTGGGTTAATGACGAAGATAGAGCTTTAAGTAGAAAATAGTTTTTATGTAAAGAGATAAATTAAAATAAAAAGTGCACAACTCTTCTTAAGTGGAAGGAAGCTACCTTTTTTCCCCATCACGTGGAAAATTGTGCGGGTGAGTCCTTATTTGGGTTAATAAAATAATGAAATTATAGTTTTTAAGTAGAAAATAGTATTTATGTAAAGAGATATAATTTACTATACTCTGTATTTTATCTTTTTATAAAAATAAAAATAAACGACGATATCATCGTCCATTGCGATGTTTTACTGTAAACATTGTCAACTGCCAATTTAGGGGATATCGCCCAACCCTATTTGCAAACAGTCTGTTCCTTTTTTAAAAGAGTAAAATATCCGTCAACATTATGAATCTGGATCATTGTGTATTTGACATTGAACCGTAATTTACATTGAACACTTGGGGATTGTTGCCCATTTAATTGGTCATTAAAATGCAACACTTTACAAATAAAACTGCATTAGTTAATCAGATTACATTTGTTTTATATTTATTGTAAACATTATGAAATGAATAAACCCATAGCAACTTTAATGTAGGCCTAATACAGTTTGATTTATGATTTTTTTTTAAATTACTTTCGGCCCACGTCTCTCAATCAAGTTAGATTTTTGGCCCTTCATAGGAAAAAGTTTGGGCACCCCTGTTCTAGTGGCTCCGTACTGGCCGGCCAGAGTGTGGTTTTCGGACCTGATATCTCTCCTGGAAGGCTCTCCGATGGAGATTCCGACCAGGAGGGATCTACTCTCTCAGGCGGGCGGGAGATTCCTGCACCCACGCCCGGAGATGTGGAAACTATGGGCCTGGCCTCTGAGGGGGCTAGGCTCATAGAGGAAGGTCTCTCGGCCGAGGTCATAGAGACCATCCTTCACTCCGGAGCTCCATCCACAAGGAAGCTGTACGCTCTGAAATGGAAACTTTTCTCAGCATGGTGCAGAGAACGCCAGTGGGACCCAGTTAACTGCCCGGTTGGTACAGTGCTGGAGTTCCTGCAGGCAAGGTTCTCGGCAGGGTTGACCCCCTCCACAATAAAGGTGTACGTGGCGGCCTTGGGTGCCTTCCACGTCCCTTTCGGTGGAGTGTCTTTGGGAAGACACCCTCTGATTACACGCTTCCTCCGTGGCACTTTGAGGTTGAGGCCGGCTATGCACTCGAGGGTCCCAGTATGGGACTTGGCCATTGTCTTGAGGGGCTTGTCTGGGCCACCGTTCGAACCTTTAGAGGAGGTTTCGGACAAGTTCCTCACCCTAAAAACCATCTTTCTTTTGGCCATTTAATCTCTCAAAAGAATAGGAGATATTCAGTCCCTGTCTGTAGGGCCCTCATGTCTAGAGTTTGCACCTGGAATGGTGAAAGCCTTTCTGCATCCCAGGCCAGGTTATGTCCCCAAGGTTCCTACGAGCCCACGGGGCCCCATTACTCTCCAAGCCTTCTGTCCTCCTCCGTTTAAGACGTCAGACCAGGAAAGATTGAATCTGGTGTGTCCCGTGAGGGCACTGGATACATATGTCCACAGAGCTGCCCTGTGGAGAAAATCTGACCAGTTGTTTGTCTGTTTCGGACCCCCTAAGAAGGGGGCTCCAGTATCCAAGCAGAGGATGAGCAAGTGGGTGGTCGAGGCCATCTCACTTGCTTACGAGGCGGCCGGGCAGCCGTCTCCACTGGCTGTCCGGGCGCATTCCACCAGGGGTATGGCTGCTTCGAAAGCACTGTTGTCGGGGGCTTCCCTCCATGACATCTGTAACGCGGCCGGTTGGTCGTCTCCATTAACTTTTGTCAGGTTCTACGAACTAGACCTGGCATCTACTGTTGGGGCACAGGTACTCTCGTAACCGTGTGCGCTTCGGCTTCACACATACGAGACACTTGGTCCTATGGCGATGTGGGTATAAGCGTTCTCACAGCGTTTCGACGCAGCTCGAGTTCCCCCGAAAGGGAACGTCTCAGGTTACGTATGTAACCCTAGTTCCCTGAGGGAACGAGACGCTGCGTCGCTTTGCCATACTCCCGGCGTGTCCGTGATCACTTACTTCAGGCTTTATCAGAAGTTAGTTCCTGTTTGTTTTCATGGACGCTTTATAGCTTCCGGTCGATGACGTCATCACGCCGACGATCGATCTTTTTTCCGATGGAATGGTTCTACAGGCGCTTCACAACGCATTAACGCAGAGGCGTTCTCACAGCGTTTCGACGCAGCGTCTCGTTCCCTCAGGGAACTAGGGTTACATACGTAACCTGAGACGTTTTTTGTAATAAGTCTGAAATGACAAGGAGGTCACTTCACCGCAATAGAAAGTCAATGGAGACGGTTGGTGAGCGCAAGACTTGAAAGTTAACTCAATATGTGCGCGCTTTGAGATGTTTGCGTGCTTTGGGACGATTGCACAGAGACAGATCTTCTCAGAAGTTCTCACAGTGCGCGCAAGTTCTCATTCGCGTCTTCTGGCGAATATACCCGGGTGATGAAGGCAAAATGACTGGTCATATTCGGACATACGGCAGCACTCGCATGCAGGAACAGTTAAGAGACCGTTTTGCCCAGGCTTTTCTTTTATCATTACTGTTGTAGTGTATCACTGAGAAGCCAGCACGTGTATCCATCGACAGAAACATACATAAAGCATTATTTTCAAGTTACAACCCATATTAAATATGCATCATCAGATGTGAGATGAACCGCGGTGCAAATGCATGCCGGCACCTTTTACACGGCACCCCTGCTCAGGTCAGACAGCACCCCGGTTGGGAAACACTGGTATAGATCCAGCTCCTAACCCAACTTTATGAATAGATTAACGGCGTTATTTTTTTTAATCGCCCGATAAGAGTCTCACGTTAACGCAGCACATTAACGCTGATAACGGCCCACCACTAATATATATATATATATATATATATATATATATATATATATATATATATATATATATATATATATATATATATATATATATATATATATATAGGCAAGTTTATTTATATAGCACATTTCATACACAATGGCAATTCAAAGTGCTTTACATAGAAAGGAATTCAAATAGGGATAAAAAATGCATAAGAAAAAAGAATACAATGTTAAGAGAATTAAAAATAATAAAATGATGAAACTAAAACAGTTATAAAAAGGATTAAAAAATGATGCATAGATAAGGTGCAATCAATCGGACGTACAGTGGCACAGAGCTCATTCAGTAAATGCACAGCTAAACAGATGTGTTTTCAGTCTGGATTTGAATGTGGATACTGTTGGAGCACATCTGATCTGTTCGGGAAGCTGGTTCCAAATACGGCTGGCATAATAGCTAAAAGCAGACTCTCCTTGCTTTGAGTGAACTCTTAGTATTTCTAACTGATTTGATCCTGCTGATCTGAGTGATCTGTTGGGTTTGTATTTAATCAGCATATCTGCAATGTATTTAGGTCCTAGCTCATTGAGAGATTTATAAACAAGTAATAGTACTTTAAAATCGATCCTAGATGTAACTGGAAGCCAGTATAAAGACCTGAGGACTGGTGTGATATGGTCATATTTTCTTGTTCTGCTCAAAATCCTGGCAGCAGCGTTCTGTATGAGCTGAAGCTGTCTAATGGTCTTTTAGGGAAGGCCAGTGAGAAGGCCATTACAATAGTCAACCCCACTGGTGATGAAAGCATGAACCAGTTTCTCTAAGTCTTTCCTGGAAACAAAGCATCTAATTCTTGCAATATTTTTCAGATGATAGTATGCTTATTTAGTTATTGCTTTGACATGACTACTGAAACTCAGGTCTGACTCCAAAATCACTCCAAGATTCCTGACTTGATTTTTTGTTATCAGACAAAAGATCGCCTAAAGATATGCGTTCACCTTGAGAATTTCATCTTTGTTTCCAAATGTAGTGATTTTCAGTTTTGTCTTTGTTTAACTGAAGATAGTTTTGGCCCATCCAGTTGTTAACTTCATCAATGCATTTGCACAGTGAGTTAATGGGGCTGTAGTCATTAGGTGACAGTGCTAAGTAGAGCTGGGTGTCGTCAGCATAGCTGTGGTAAGCAATATTGTTATTTTTCATTATTTGGCTCAGTGGCAGCATATGCAAGTTAAACAGGAGTGGTGCTAGAATTGACCCTTGTGGAACTCCGCATGTCATGGATTTCCACTCAGACTTATGGTCTCCTATACTCACATAATAACCTCTTCCTTCTAAGTATGACCTGAACCATTTGAGGATCATCCCAGAAAGCCCGACCCAGTTTTCCAGCCTGTCAAGAAGTATGTTGTGGTCAACAGTGTCGAATGCAGCACTGAGGTCGAGTAGAACCAGAATTGATGTTTTACCTGTATCAGTATTTAAGCGAATATCATTTATAATCTTTATGAGCGCTGTCTCTGTGCTGTGATGCGGTCGGAAACCAGATTGAAAATTGTCAAATAATCCGTTTGAGTTTAAGAATTTGTTCAGTTGATTGAAAACAACTTTTTCAATGATTTTGCCTACGAAGAGGAGATTTGAGATTGGTCTGTAGTTGCTCAATATGGAGTTATCCAGATTTCTCTTTTTCAGAAGAGGCTTAACTATTGCAGTTTTAACAGAGTTTGGAAACGTCCCATAGAGAAGTGAGGAGTTTTCCACTTCTAGGAGATCTACTTCTAAACAGTTAAACACACTTTTGAAAAAAGAAGTGGGGAGTGCGTCAAGGGTGCAGGTTGATGTTTTAAGGTGCTGTACTGTGTCTTCTAAAATGTTACCGTCAATTGTTTCGAAATCAGACAAAGTAATTTTCTGAGGTTTTGGTCTGATCTGTCTGACCCCAGAGCAACTCAAGGATGTGCTGATTGGCTTTCTGATATTTTTTATTTTCTCTGAGAAGAAGGAAGCAAACTCACTGCATTTACTGTCTGAGAGCATTTCTCTTGGAATGTGACTCAGGGGGTTTGTTAGTCTGTCTACAGTAGCAAAAAGAGTGCGTGTGTTGTTAATTTTTCTGTTTATAATATTTGACAAGAAGGTCTGTCTAGCTTTGCCTAGTTCAACATTCAAAGCATGAAGGCTGTCTTTATAGATGTTATAACGGACTGCAAGTTTTGTCTTCCACCACTTTTGTTCAGATTTTCTCCATTGTCTTTTCATTATTTGAACTGCTGTTGAGTTTCTCCATGGTGCCTTTTGTTTGCCACTCTTTTTCCCGACTTTCAGAGGAGCAATATCATCAATTACACTCTTAACTTTTGAGTTAAAGGAGTCACGGAGAAAATCAACAGAGTCTGCAGATATGCTTGGTGTTAGAGATAAAGCCTTCATAAACACCACATTAGTGTTCTCATTTAAGCATCTCTTTTTGACAGAGACAGATCTAGCTTCAATGGCAGGAGAGATTGATATGTCAAAGAAAATACAGAAATGATCAGACAGTGCCACATCCTTAATAACAATCAATGAAATGTTTAGACCCTTACTGATAAGTAAATCTAGAGTGTGTCCACGATTGTGTGTGGGTACGTTTACATGCTGTGTCAAATCAAAAGTGTTAAGAACAGTCATGAACTATTTTGTTGTACTGGATTCAGCATTGTCTATGCGAATGTTAAAATCCCCAGCAATAGCAAAACAGTCAAACTCAGAGGAAACACCCCCACCTCTCCTAACAGCTCTGCAGACACTCATAAAAGTAAAGTTAGGAGGGGCTGCTTCATTTAGGACTGTTGCACTACAGTTTTCTTCTAACCACGTTTCATTTAGAAGCAAAAAATTAAGGTTTTTTGTGGTTATTAAGTCGCTGACTAGAAATTATTTGTTCTTAAGTGAACAGATGTTTAAAAGCGCTAACTTAACAGTGTTAATTTTTTTCACCCACATTAGTCTTAGTTTGACAAGTGACAGGCAGCAGATTATATTGGTTTGCTAAAAGGCCTGACAAGGCCTTAGACTTTCTTTCACGTAACAGAACAGAGATAGAGAAAGAGACAGGCACACTGGGTTCCCACTTGTTTTGTAAACATTTGATAAAGTTACTGTTATCATAGCGGGGACCCAAAACACATCACTGAGAGCTGGAATCAGTTGTTTTTAGTTCACCTACAACAGATGGAGGAGGGTGTGGGCCTGGGCGTTGTGACCGAAGAAATCTCACAGGAGGAGGGGGAGCTGGGCCCACAGGCTTTTGGTGGTTGTGGGGCTCGACGCTATTTGGTTGATATCTGGGGGCTCGCAGCAATCGAGTGTGATAGTCTTGTTCCAACAAAAATCAGTTCCTCCATTTTCTCTGAGAAGCCCAGATGCGGGGATGCTGGAGAGAGGAATTACATGTCCGGTGAGAGGGGCTGTTGCTCTGGTGTTATCGGAAGCTAAAGTATGATGTCCTGGCTTTGCTGTCCATTTTCAAGAAAGCCATCTTTGGGTGCTGAATCTTGGAACAGTTCTAATCCATCACAGTCAGTCTGTGGTGAGCTCTGTGGGCAGAGCTCAGCTGGGAGTGTGTCCATGAACAATTGTTGTGGCTGCGTGGTGTTATCATTGTCCTTGTGGGATGTGTCAACCGAATGTCCATTCAGCTGCTGAAATGAATTCCTGTGGTCGACCATACTTTGTATCAGGTTGAGTGGGTTAAAACACACTGAAGGATGATGAAGGGAAAATAAATATTGTCCTTTAGCACTCTTGCACCAAGTTTGTTTGGATGAAGGTAATTTGATGTAAACAGTTGTCTCTGACTCCAGAAGAGTTTGAAGTTATCGGTGAAGTTCACTCCATTCTTGTTACAGGTTTTTGCAGCCATGTATTAAGCCCAAGCAACCTTGAGAACCTATTTGTTCCTCTTGCTGGCAGTGGTCCACTGATGAACGGCTGAACTTTCAGTTTTCTCAGTGTTTCAAAAAGTTAATTGAAGTCCGACTTAATGAGTTTTGACTGCTCTCTCTGAATATCGTTCTTCCCCACATGAATGATTAGTTGATTTGCAGTCTTATGTTTGATCAGAATGTTCTCAATTTCCCTGTTTACATCATAAATGGTTGCTTGTAGAGGGCAGCATGTAGTTGTATCTCTGCTGCGAATGTTTCTGACTGTAGAGTCACCCACTATCAGAGTCCTTGGCTCGGCTGCTCTCTGAGCTGAGCAACGCTGTCTGCTCGACCTTGAGCGCCTGTTAGCATTAGTGTTAGCTGCGGGCTGATGCAATCTGTGTTCAATCACATTCATCACGTTTGGGAATTCCTCACCCACATTCATTAATACTTCAAATCTGTTTTCGAGATGTATAGACGGTGGTAGAAAAATAGTGTTTGCAATCTTTGTGTCTGGGGTAGAGCATGCAACTACAGCAATATATGAGGCTCGTGAAAATCTGATGTCTCAAGTGCGTCTGGGTCTTGCCACCTGTTTGTGCCATCGATTAGTGTGTCGATCAGTTTCTTGTTTCTCTATCTGTTGAGTAGAACTACATTTATGGGACTCACCGGCTGTGAGCAGAGGGCGTTCATGATAAATATCTGCTGTGTGATTTGTCCGGTTTGGTGGTTCCGCAAATAACTTTGTTTCAAGAACTGCAATCCTTTGTAAAAGTCTGTGGCAGTTTGTGCAGCAAGAAGATTCCTTAGCTAGAAGAGCAGTAGACTATTTTCACTCGGTTCACTTCTTGGTACACTTAAAGGAGTCCGAGAAAAAATAGTTTGTTTGCTCGGCCCATTTCAACCAAGCTTAGTGTCTTAAACTGAAGAAAGGGGCAATATTCCTGCAAGCAGTAAGTAGTGATTTATCCACTTATTGACAGTTTAAAAAAATTCTGATTAAATTGAAAGTTTCTTAGAGAGACCGCATTGTCTAGATAATGCAAGATGCTAGTACAGTAACAAAAGGAAACTCCAAGTACCATACAAAACTAAATAGTGTGTCTAATGACAAAGGTTAATATTGTTTTGTATTACAAAATACAACCGTAGATACGTTGCTCACAGATCGTTCACTCGATCCTGATGTGAAAAGAACGTATACTATCCAGTGTTTTACCTAAACACGTACAATCTGGCAACCATGTGCACGTGCGCGGTGTGGATGATCAGAAAACACCAATAACTAAGGAAGCTGTATATTTTATCAATCTCCATTTAAGATTTGCTTAGTGTCATTCACTCAGTCTGTGTTCTGTCAGGATGGTCAGGACTCACGAGTCGCTTCCCTGAACAACTGAACTGCTGTGAGCTGCTGAAATAAGCCAATCAGAGCAGGGCCTCGCTTCATGAGATATGCGAGGTGGCGGGTTGGGCTAACCCACACAGCTTCATTAGATTTTACAGGCTGAATCTCTCTGCGACGCCTGGTGCCAGGGTGCTCGTGTCCTAAGTGTACCTGGAGGACAGCTTCACCCTAGGACAGGTGTGATTTGCTGTGGCATAGTGGGTATTTGTTCCCCAGAGTTTAAATTACCCAATCATAGCTTTTCTGTGAAAAGAATGTATACTATCCAGTGTTCCCTATATCGAGGGAACTTCGCACTGCGTCGGAACGACGATTTGGGGATACTCCCTTAGCATGAACGCGTCTGAAGTATGAATGAAACTAGTCCAATCCTTATTGGTCCTACGTCATGACGTAGATGTGACGGCATACCCGGAAGCTATAAAGGGGAGCCCGGCGCATAGTAGCGTCAGTTATCGCTCTTCAGCATAACGCTCTGTGTGTGTTTGAACATTGTCTGTCTATTTATTGTTGTCTGTCCCATATAAATATATATATATTCAGTAAAAAAAGAGACCGTAGAACGAAGATAATATGTCTAGTTCTGAGTTTAAGAGGTGCGTGCATCCGTGTCCCCGCTACATCTCGGGAACGGACACGCACTCTCTTTGTGTACAGTGCCTGGGCGTTCAGCATGCTCAGGCGGCTCTCGAGGGAGCCGCCTGCAGCCACTGCGAGCTGCTGACGCTCAGGGTGCTGAGGTCTCGGTTGGCGGTCTTTGACGAGGCCGGCCAACCACGCGAGCCCCGTGGTTCTGGGCCTGCGTCCGCTGAGGCGGCGCGGCGTCGCAGATCATGGGGCTCGCAGCTGGACGTATCAGCGGAGATTGAGACTGCCGAGGCACTTTCTCAATCTTCCTCTGATAGTTCAGAGATTCTCCCACCTCGTGTGGAAGCCCGCGAAGCGGCTTCTTCCCCCGGGGTGGAGAATCAGATGTTGATTCTCTCCGGATCCGAGGATCCGGAAGATATTAACATCGAGGCGGGTGGGGCCGCATATATGTCACCACCGCACCCACCCGCCCAAGAGGAGCTTATCGAGGTACTGACTCGTGCCGTGGCCAAGTTAAATATCGATTGGCCACAAGAGAGGCAGGAAGTCCAGCCATCCAGCAGGCTGGACGACCGGTTTCTCTCGCGCCGGGCTCAGTCGCCTCGCCGGGGCTTGCCGTTCTTTCCGGACTTGCACAACGAGTTGTGTAGGTCCTGGAATAGACCATACTCCGCGCGCATATCCAACCCCCCAGTATTAGATTATGCTAATGTTATGGGTGCGCGCGAGGCAGGCTACGGGACGATGCCGCGGGTGGAAGATGCTCTCGCGAGCTATCTGTCACCCGAATCGGCATCGTCCCTAAAAGCCCCGGTACTGCCCACCAAGCCATGCAGGGACACATCAGCGTTGGTGGGCAGGGCATATATGGCGGCGGGTCGGGCTGGTAGCGCTCTGCACACCCTATCGATATTGCAGGCGTACCAGGCCGACCTATTAAAAGAGCTCGACGAGGGAGAAGGTCCCTCCCCGGAGGATGTATTAGAGCTTAGGAAGGCTGCTGATCTGTCTCTCCGCGTCACCAAGGAGACGGCCCGTGCCATCGGCCGCTCCATGGCCTCTATGGTGACAGTGGAGAGACATCTGTGGCTAAATCTGTCGGGGATGAAGGAGAAAGATAAGACTTTTCTCCTAGACTCCCCGATCTCGCCTTCTGGCCTGTTCGGCGACGCCGTTAATTCGGTCGTCGACAGGTTTCAGGAGGCGAGGAAACAGTCAGCAGCCTTCCGACAGTTTCTCCCTCGTCGGCCGAAACCAGCAAAGGCTGCCACTAGTGGGCAGCCGCAGCCGTCAGCCAGCTCCTCGCACCGTCAGGTGCAAAAAGAGAGCGTCGCTTCTAGAGCCCCTCCTCCGGGAGCTTGGCAACAGAGGCGGCGCTCTCACCAGCAGGCTTCCGTGCAGAAGGGCGATCTAAGGAACGTCCTTCTCGCTAAGAAGGCTGCTGGGAAGAAGTCCTAGCTGTGGTAGGGCTTCAGAGAGCGGTCCCCCTCGCGCGGGAACAACCGAGGTTGTCTCTCGCGCGACGCTCTCGAAGGGAAAACGATGTGGTAATCCCGCCGTCACAGACGCTTCGGGCCACATCGTTTTTCCTAGGGCACGTTTCGATCCAGTCGCCTCGAGTAAGACCTGCGACTGGGCGGGACGAGTGTCCAAATATCGAAAATCGTATTTCGTCCCCTGCCGGGCATCCGCTTCAGGGGACGGGAAACGAGACTCAAATAACACCCGAGACCAGCCTCGAGAGGCTGATTCCCTTAGTAGATTATCTCGGCGCATGGAAATGCCTTCCGAATATATCCACATGGGTCCTGCGTACTGTAGAAATAGGGTACAGACTGCAGTTCGATCACCCCCCGCCAAAGTTCAATGGGGTGACATGGACTGCAGTGGTGCCAGAGCGGGTTCGGGTAATGGAACAAGAAGTAAAATCCTTGCTGGCAAAGGGGGCCATAGAGTGGGTCCCGCCGTCAGAGAGGGAGGCCGGGTTCTACAGCCGGTACTTTATAGTTCCAAAAAAGGATGGAGGGCTTCGGCCGATTTTAGATCTGAGGTATCTGAACCGGTCTCTGAGGAGATTCAGGTTCAAGATGTTAACCATTCCCACGATCGTGAGTCAGATCCAGCCCAAGGACTGGTTCGTCACGATAGATTTAAAAGACGCCTATTTTCATGTCTCCATCCTTCCATGCCACAGGAAGTTTCTGAGGTTCGCTTTCGGGGGCGAAGCGTACCAATATCGAGTGCTTCCCTTCGGTCTAGCTCTTTCCCCTCGCACGTTTACCAAATGTATGGATGCAGCTCTGGCTCCATTGAGGCTTCAGGGCATCCGAATACTAAATTACATCGACGACTGGCTTATTCTGGCCCAGTCGTCCGAAATGGCAGTTCAACATCGAGATGTAGTTCTAGCACATATCCAACGCTTGGGGTTGAGGCTCAACACAAAAAAGAGCGTGTTGGCGCCAGCCCAGAAAACGACCTTTCTGGGGGTAGTATGGGATTCGGTTTCGATGCGGGCGCAACTCTCCCCCGCACGAATCAAGACCATTCTGGCGGTAGTCTCAAGAATAAAGCTAGGCCAGAGTATCACTGTGAAACACTTTCAAATAGTGTTAGGGCATCTAGCGGCAGCGTCCAACATTATTCCGTTCGGCCTGCTACATATGAGAGCTCTACAGTGGTGGCTGAAAACCAAGGGGTTTTCCCCCAGAGGGAACCCATTCCGTATGATCAGAGTCACGCGCAAATGCCTTCGGGCTCTAGGTATATGGAAGAAAGCTTGGTTTCTGTCCCAAGGGCCAGTCCTGGGAGCATCATGTTGCCGGAAAACCGTTTCAACAGATGCTTCCCTAACTGGTTGGGGCGCGGTCATGGAAGGCCGCTTTGCGAGGGGTCTATGGGAGGACCATCATTCGACCTGGCACATAAACTGCCTGGAAATGATGGCGGTTTACAGGGCTCTCAGGAGTTTCCTCCCAGAGCTTCGCGGGTACCACGTTCTAGTCCGTACAGACAATACGGCTGTCGTGGCATATCTGAACCACCAGGGGGGGTTGAGGTCGCGCCCGCTATGCAAACTGGCGCATCTCATTCTTCGCTGGTCACAAGACAGACTGTTATCCCTCAGGGCAATGTATATCCCGGGGATACAGAATCAGGGGGCAGATATACTATCGAGGCAAGGGCTGAGGCCCGGGGAATGGCGGCTCCACCCAGAGGTGGTGGAGGCGATTGTCAGGAGGTTCGGCCCAGTGGAAGTGGATCTGTTTGCGTCTCGAGAGACGTCCCACTTTCCACTGTGGTTCTCCCTCACGCACCCAGCCCCGCTGGGGTTGGACGCCATGGTACAGACGTGGCCGAGGCGGCGTCTGTATGCATTTCCCCCCGTCGCTCTGCTCCCAGGGGTCCTGGAGAGGGTTCGGCAACAGGGAGTCAGTCTCCTTCTGGTAGCTCCTTGTTGGCCGACTCGGGTATGGTTCTCGGACATAATAGCGCTGCTGGCGGATCACCCGTGGCAGGTCCCTCTGAGGAGGGACCTCCTATCACAGGCGGGGGGCACAATATTTCACCCCCGCCCCGAAATCTGGAACCTCTGGGTCTGGCCCCTGAGGGGGCCAGGTTCCGAGAGGAGGGCCTGCCGGCAGACGTTATAGAGACCTTACTTAGCTCTAGGGCCCCGTCTACTAGGAGATTGTACAGCCTCAAGTGGAATGTTTTCGTCACTTGGTGTAGAGAACGTGAGGTGGACCCAGTTAACTGCCCAGTGGCTTCAGTACTGGAGTTCCTCCAAGATCGTTTCTCTGCAGGGCTTACCCCGTCCACACTTAAGGTGTATGTGGCAGCTATTGGAGCTTTCCACGCTCCGTTAGGTGATGGGCCTTTGGGTAGGCATCAGTTGGTTGTACGCTTCCTTCGTGGGGCGCGTAGGTTAAGACCTGTAGTGCGTACCAGAGTTCCAACCTGGGATCTGGCAGTGGTTCTCGAAGGCCTGGCTGAGGCCCCCTTCGAACCACTGGAGACAGCAGAACCTAAGAATCTAACGCTTAAAGTGGCGTTCCTCCTAGCTATTACCTCTCTCAGGAGAGTGGGAGATCTTCAAGCTTTGGCCATCACGCCAACCTGCTTGGAGTTTGCCCCGGGAGGAGTAAAGGCCGTACTCCACCCTAGGCCAGGGTATGTGCCGAAGGTTCCATCCAGTACGGTCAGATCTTTGGTTCTTCAGGCTTTTCATCCTCCGCCCCATGTGACGGCGGAAGAAGGGAGATTATTCCTTTTGTGTCCAGTTCGGGCCCTAAGGATCTATCTGGAAAGGTCAGCTCAGTGGAGGAAATCAGATCAACTTTTAGTGTGTTTTGGCTCACCCAAGAAAGGGCTGCCTGCGTCAACCCCTACTATCAGTAATTGGATTGTGCAGGCAATAGCCTTGGCATATCAGGTGCGCAATCTGCCTTCACCTATTGCCTTGAGAGCCCACTCGACCAGAGGCATGGCCTCTTCGGTGGCCCTTCTGTCCGGAGTCCCTATGCAGGACATCTGTGAAGCGGCTGGCTGGGCTACTCAGCACACATTTATAAGGTTTTACAGCCTACACCTCCCTGCGACCCCCGGCGGCAGGGTACTCCAGTCCTGATTGTGCCTGGTCTCCAGCTCACAATAGGGCAGGCGTATCCTTGGTGTGGCCTAGTGGGTACTCGTTCCCCAAATCGTCGTTCCGACGCAGTGCGAAGTTCCCTCGATATAGGGAACGGCTCGGGTTATGTATATAACCCTTGTTCCCTGAGAGGGAACGAGCACTGCGTCTCGTCGCCACACCGCGTATCGCCTGAGAGCATTATGCTTCATCGCGATAATTGACGCTACTATGCGCCGGGCTCCCCTTTATAGCTTCCGGGTATGCCGTCACATCTACGTCATGACGTAGGACCAATAAGGATTGGACTAGTTTCATTCATACTTCAGACGCGTTCATGCTAAGGGAGTATCCCCAAATCGTCGTTCCGACGCAGTGCTCGTTCCCTCTCAGGGAACAAGGGTTATATACATAACCCGAGCCGTTTTACCTAAACACGTACAATCTGGCAACCATGTGCACGTGCATGGTGCGGATGATCTGAAAATACCAATAACTAAGTAGGCTGTATATTTTATCAATCTCCATTTAAGATTTGCTTAAAGTGTCAATCACTCGGTCTGTGTTCTGTCAGGATGGTCAGGACTCACGAGTCGCTTCGCTGAACAACTGAACTGCTGTGTGCTGTGAGCTGCTGAAATAAGCCTATCAGAGCAGAGCTTAACATTAATAATTATGACTCTTCCAAATAAGGCAAAAACAGAGCATTACATCCTAGGGACAATTTAAAGGGGTTGTAAATGGACCTGTAAAACTGCATCTGGACAATTGTTGCCCTTAAATAAGCCACTTACCCTCTCTATATATATATATATATATATATATATATATATATATATATATATATATATATATATATATATATATATATATATATATATATATCAGAGAACAATTTAACATTGTCTCAACTCATTCTAGGGCACCTTTCCATTTTGTTTATTGAACGTTTGGATAAATCAATATCATTTGCAATCATGCTTATATTCATGAAAACAGCTCTCTTGCTCTTGAGATATTGCTTAATTTTATTCTGTTTAAAAAAAAATCTAAATCTCAGATAACAAAAGAAATCACATTAAAAGGAAGTTATTGATTGTATTTTAAGCAGTAAGTTTTACATCAAATCACATTAATGATGTTAAATCAGACAATGCACCAGCAGTTTAGTGATGTCTTGCAGTTGCGGTCTTGAGTCATCTTGAGATAAAATCCAGAGTCCTCTAAGTCCAAAACCAAGACAAGACCGAGTACAAATGTGGTCGAGACTGAGACTAGACTTTGACCTTCAAAAAGACCGTTCTCGATTACTACAAAAGTAGGTAGATAATCCAGTGTTACAGCTGTCTGATTCTGAGTGGTCAGATCGGCTCAGCATTGAGGCAGATGAAGTGCAGGTGGATTCACCTCTTCACTTACTTAGTGGATGTGCTGACCCACGCTGTGACCAAGTTAAGCATTGATTGGCCACAGAAAAAGTCCAGCCTGTGAGCAAGTTGGATGGATTCTTTTTAAAAAAGTGGGCTCGGCCACCACACCGAGGCTTACCATTTTTCCCAGACTTACATAACTAGTTGTGTTAGTCGTGGGAAAAAACGTACTCAGCGCGGCTATCGAATCCACCAGCCTTGGATTTCAGTTGTGTCATCGGCAGGTCTGAGTCTGGCTATGGGGCGTTGCCTCGCGTCGAGGAGGCACTAGCAAGCTACCTGTCTCCCGAGGTGGCATCGTCCCTTAAAGCCCCAGTCCTGCCCACCAAGCTATGCAGGGACACTTCGTCTCTGGTGGCCAGGGCTTATAAGCAGTGGCGGCTCCAGACAATTTTGATTGAGGGGGCAATGGGGGGTCCTGGTCATTTCAATGGGGGTCTCATGAAAACGAACAAAAAATACAGTGGACACAGCTAATAACTGCATATTACTGCTACTAAACAACAAAAACAACACAACATAACTACTTTGATTAAAATTTGCAGTTTGCAAACAATATGCTCAAACTTTAATTGCCATAGCCACACCCATGTCAGAGAAAACAAAATATTTAGCTCCAAGCTATAGCTTTAGCATATCAGTTCTTGAGGGTTTGTTGCAGAGCCTTGAACGCAATGAAGCAATGCACAGCAACGTTCATAGTGTGGCGCTGTAATTCTTATGTTTATATTTTTTTAGGGCTGTCAATCGATTAAATATTTAATCACAAATTAATCGCACATTCTTATCAGTTCTAAATGTACCTTAAATGAACATGTTTCAAGTTTTTAATACTCTAATCAACATGGGTATGGAGAAAAATGCATGCTTTATGCAAATGTATGTTTATTATAAACCATACTCAGAGCATGAAGACTAGACATGTACCAAAGGTCTATTATCATGGCTATCAAAATCCAGTGTTCTGTATTTTGCGTACGTGAGTTTTTGTTGTAGATGGCTATTGCGGCACGTTTAGCTAGAATACCATACAAAACCAACCCATTGGGCCACTGAATCTGCTTAACGACAACAGTTGGGGCAACTAAAGTCTGCTAAATGATTTAAATGTAAATGTAGGTCACAGATGATTTTCAAAAAACTTGTTCATGTCTCTTAAGCCAACAATTCAGAATAAGCGGTGATTTCTCTCATTTTAAGAATATAAATAAAGGGAGTTTTTACACTGGCAGTTTAATTCAGAACACGGCACAGTTCAAAAGCTGTAATGTGGACCTGTGAGCACACCATATTCCACAAGTAGGATTATAGTGTGGCCCCTTTATGAGATGCGTGTTCCTGTCGGTATTTTGTGTGTGCGCCGAGCTGTGCCGCAGTGAGAGAAACGGGAGCGCTCTTGTCCAGAATAGTAACCTGCTGCTTATTGGTTTTAGCCGATTATAATGTATTTAGTTCAATAAAACACGTGTACTGTAAGTAGTGATGATGCTGTTAATGATTTACCTCAGAAATGAGCGAGAGTGAGGTTCAGTGCATCGCGCTCGGACTGCAGAGAATGTTTTTTTTGTGAATAAACACTTTTCTTTCGACCTGCGGAGCCTAATAAAAGTTAAGCAGAAAATATGGTAGATTATGAAGGCAATAACTGCACTTGTTTCAGAGTAATGTTAATGTTAACCCTTTTCTTTCCCTATTAATGTTTGCTGCAGCATCCTTTGCGTCTATGGCTGATCTAAATTTCTCTAATACGGGCCACGGATCAAAAAGAAAATGCAATCACAATGTTAATCGCACGTTTATATGTTGAATAAATATTTAATTATTATTGTTCTGCGTAGTTTGAAGAGAAACATTTTTAAATATTTTTCACGGATATATATAGCCTTTTTTTTTTTAATCAGTAAGAGGGTGGGAGGGGGGCGTTTTTTTAGGAGGGTCTTGAGACCCCCCAAGACCCCCCCTGGCACCGCCGCTGCTTATAAGGCGGCCGGGCACGCTGGTAGTTGCCTGCCCATCATGACGGTCCTGCAGGCCTACCAAGCGGAGCTCTTGAAAAAGCTCGATGAGGGCGAGGAACTGTCTCCCGAGGACATTACAGAGCTCAGAAAGGCCACCGGCTTGTCTCTCCGCGTCACCAAGGAGTCGGCCAGTGCCATCGGCTGCTCCATGGCTGGGTTGTGTGCGTGGAGAGACACCTCTGGCTAAACCTATCGGGGATGAAGGACAGGGAGAAATCCTTTTTGCTGGATTCCCCGATAGCTCCGGTGGGTCTCTTTGGCGGTGTGCGAGGACGCATGAGGCGGAGGATAAAACACCTAAAGAAAGACTGACCACATCCCCAAAGATGGAACTCTCTGGTGTGCCCAGGGTTCCATCTTTGGGGATGTGGTCAGTGTTTCTTTAGGTGTTTCATCCTTCGCCTCACACGCCGGCAAAGGAAGCCAGACTTCACTTGCTCTGCCCGGTAAGGGCATTGAGAGTTGATTTTGTGAGGTCTGCACAGTGGAGGAAATCGGACCAACTGTTGGTGTGCTTTGGCTCACCCAGGAAACGCCTGCCTGCTGCTAAGCAGGCAATCAGTAATTGGATTGTACAGGCAATAGCCCCGGGTTATCGGGTGCACAATTTGCCTTCCCCTATGGGTGTGAGGGCTCACTCTACCAGGGGCGTTGCCTCCTCAGTGGCCCTCCTTTCTGGGGCCTCGCTTCATGAGATATACGAGGTGGCGGGTTGGGCCAACCCACACACCTTCATTAGATTTTACAGGCTGAATCTCTCTGCGACGCCTGGTGCCAGGGTGCTCGTGTCCTAAGTGTACCTGGAGGACAGCTTCACACTAGGACGGGTGTGATTCGCTGTGGCATAGTGGGTATTCGTTCCCCAGAGTGCCATCATGATGAGGCAGTGCGAGTTCCCTCGATAAAATTAACGTCTCAGGTTATGACTATGACCCTTGTCCCCTGAGAGGGAACGAGACACTGCGTCTCGTTGCCACACCTTCTCACGTGAGAGTGCCTGCTTCATCGCAAAGCTACAGTATCTCTACTATGTGCCGCCGTTCTCTTATAGCTTCCGGGTATGCTGTCACATACTACGTCATTACGCCACACCAATCAGGATCGATGACAGATTACATTCATGCGTCAGACGTGCTACGCTGGAGGCGTTCTCCAGTGCCGTCACGATGATGACGTGTCTCGTTCCCTCTCGGGGAACAAGGGTTATAGTCATAACCCAAGACGTTTTTAAATGAGAAATGCGTGCCTTCACAGAGTGAACCGGGATGTTTCTTTAGCTGTAAATATGTAATAATGTTTATGTTTTAATGTATTCAATATGTCCATATTGTACATTTCAGCATCTATTCACATGTAAAAATATGTAATTTTTGTACCTGTAAATGAAATGTATTACTACCTACATGTTAACAATGAGACTAGGGTGCAAAAACTGTCCAGAGCCTAGATTCTATTTTTATAACACCCATTTCAGTTATATTTATCGGGTAGCAGAAATAGTTTTGCATGCCATTCTAAGAAAAGTATCCTCCATAATTAAAGTATGATTACAGACCCTATATGGAGAATATGTGCTATAATGTTTAACTAGCATAATGACTGACAAATAAAGAGAAGAAAAATAAAGAGCTTTGATTAAATGTGCTATATGTCGCATTTGTGGCAGGAGGAAGTGAATGTGTGAAAAACCTACAGCACATTCAGCGTAAATTGCTTTCAAAACTTTATACACATATCAACAGACAAAAGAGGTTGATGTGCATTGAAAAGCACAGGATATGCAGCACACAGAGTTTTATCATGTTCACCTATTCACCAGGACCCATTAGCAAAACAAATATCAATCTAAACAACCACATTTTAGCATAGCCCTTCTCAGCATACATAAAACGTATCAGCATTTTGGCTGAAGCTTTCAGGGTCAAGCTAGACATGAAATGTCTTTCCATTTCATCACGTAGAGCCAGACATTTGGAATATCAACAATAATGCAATTGACATTTCAAGTTATTAAATATGAAATCCAGAGCATTAAAATGTTCTAGTAATAGCACAAAGTTAAACAACATTCCTGCTGAACTAGTCAGTTGGTGAAGCGATATTGTGTACTCCTCTGTGACTGCACCATTCTAACTTGGTGTTCAAGGTTGGCCAAAACATCTGTTCAGTTGGTTCTGCTGTAATGATTTCTTGTTGTTGTTTAAAAAAGTTGAGATGCAGGGATTTGGGGAGATGTGTTCTCTCTCCATTGATATGAAGCCTACACAACTGTGTAATGCTTCTATTAACCCTCTGTCTTTATCAACCCGGGATTCATTCATTACCCTCCACAAGTTAGACATCAACCCTTTTTATTACTTAATCTATTCATTACCAACAAAATAACATGGAAAACTAAATAAAAGAATATCTGTGTTCTAATTTTTCCTTTGTAAAAAGTGTATAGGGTCCCCAGCAACCTGAAATATGTAGCCTAAGTATACTTTTGTTTTTGTGCAAAAATAATGGAATCTCTGATGTCTCAATATATGCAATTCCTCCAGGTGGCAATGTCTGGTTAACAATGATGAAGTCATGTTTCATTCATAATTACCGCAGGCATAAAACAAAACAAGACACAAATATCATCAACAAAACTTGATGAAAAATGAATTTACACAATTAAATATTAGTGTCACTGTCACTTTTTAAAATGTTGAAAACAATGGTTTTAAGAATATGGTTGAGATCACAAGAAACGAGCCCGATGCTGCATGTACTGGGAAATGAGCTCTGACATTGAGAGGTGATGGTAAAAAGCATCTGCTCAAACTGAACCCTTCCAAGTTTGCAATGTGCTTTTCATTCTTTTGAAATTGTTAACATATCAGTTTTATTCTATTCTGGCATTTAAAGATCGATCGTGTTAAATGGATGTGTCCAAAAAAGTACTAAATCATGACGGATTGTTGAATTGTTTGAACAATAATGCACAATTTAGTATTTAGTAAAAATTTTGTAATAAAGCTCTTGTTTTTGCTCTTGTTATTCTCAGGAATAATTTCTTATGTATATAAACTAGGGCTGTCGATCGATTAAAATATTTAATCGGGATTAATCGCATATTGTCAGGAGTTAACTCGCTATTAATCGCAATTTAATCGCACATTTTTATCAGTTCCAAATATGCATGCTTTATGCAAATGTACATTTATTATTTATTATATTTATGATGCGCGTTCCCTATTTAACTGCTGGTATTTTGTGTGTGTGCGCACCAAACTGTGCGCGATTCACGTGAACAGTGTGAGAAACACGGACTTGAGCGCTCTTGTTCAGAAACGTAACCTTTGTATTCTTTTTAGCCGATTGTAATGTATTGAGTTCAGTAAAACACATGTAGTGTAAGTGGAGATGGTGTTAATGATTTAGCTCGGACATGAGCGAGTCAGTGTATTCGCGTATCGCGCTAAGACGGCAGAGAATGTGCTCAGTGAAAAAACACTTTTCTTTGGAGTTTAATAAAAGTTAAGCAGACAATATGGTAGCTTATGTAGGCTATAACTGCACTTTTT
Organism: Pseudorasbora parva; assembly: GCF_024679245.1. NCBI lineage: Eukaryota > Metazoa > Chordata > Actinopteri > Cypriniformes > Gobionidae > Pseudorasbora > Pseudorasbora parva. The sequence continues at coordinate 18,405,715 of NC_090184.1, forward strand.
TCAGGGTAATGTTATTGTTAACCCTTTTCTTTCTGTATTAATGTTTGCTGCTGCATCCTTTACATCTATGGCTGATCTTCATTTCTCCAACTACGGGCCATAGATCAAACGTGCTCTGCGTTATTCGCGCGTTAATAATATGAGTGCCATTAAAATTATTGAGAGAGTCTTTCAACAGTGTTCGGCAGCAGCCAGCGTCTAATACAAAGCTAGAAGAACAGCGCCTTTAGGCCTATTATCTCCTAGTGAGAAGTGTCATGTAGCTTTTAAGTTGCTAAACTATTTTGCTAATAAAATCGTCAGAGCCGTGCTGACAAACGTTTCTTTTTCTGTCCACACTGTATGTGTGTTTGAGTTTGAGTGGGAAAGCAGAGAGTTATGTGCTTTCCACACATAATAAAATGTAATTTTGTGGCAAAAAAACAAACAAAAAAAACAGAAGTAATTTGTCATTTTTATCCTGTTTTTTATATTTATTTGCTTGGTCAGAGTCGTTGTGGGTTTTGGTTATTTTGCTGTTGTATGCTGTAAGGACCTTTGAAATAAATGAAATCATTTGGCATAGTGATATGGAACTGTGAGACCTGCCTGGAACTACTATGGCTGTGCGTTCCCTGAAAATAATTGCACACCTCAGAATGTTCGCCAACCATCAGATTCAAGCATTCAACAGCCCCATAGTATAATGCAGTATAAAATGGTTAGTTCCAGCTCTTGATTCTGATTGGCAATAGCTGTTTTATTTCAACCAACAGTTCTGTGTTTTAACACTACACAGCACCCTTAGCAACCACTCTTAGCAAAGTAAACATATGTTTGTTCTCATTTATATTGTTCTTTGAAGCTGTATTATGTAGAAGGTTATTGTGAGATAGAGATCGATGACGAGTGCATTATTCACGATGTGACTAATTCAAAGAATTTGTATGATTTTTTGCTAAAGAGTACATATTTGACAGGTTGGGCAGGTTTTCATATGAATGACCTAACCTCAAACCCCAGAAAGATTAGGTTAGTTTATAATGAAGAGCACGGAATATAACAATAATAAAACAAACTGAACGATAATTATTTGTATGCAAACCTTGAGATAATGCAGTTGAGGTAATCTGTTGCTAAAGTCGTGTGGGTTCTGATAGGCTGACAATAGCTGTTTTTATTGTTAATCAGCTGTAATGAAATTTCTTAAAGGGAAATGGAATATAAAAATATGATTCTTAAAAGAATTTCAACGATATTGTAATGCTTAAAGGAGAACAACATTGGATAAAACATCAAAAAAGACTTTACTGGTGATTTACAAGAAGAATATACAATAACACAAAACAATACCCAAGACTGAACAAAACAGGGAGTATAACTACACATAGTTAATGAGGCTCCTTGTCACAACACAGAAGGAGACAGATGGTAGTTAAGAGTTAACAGTGTTTATTAAAGCAGAGTGGAACAGCAGGAACCAGGTGATGGGAAACAGATCATGAATGACTTTGCTGAATGATGGTGGTAACTTAGCTGGTGAAGGTTTTCTGTGCAGGTGGTGTGCGAAAATGAAGACAGGAGATCTAAATCAGGGAGACGGACTGAAGACAGGAGACACTATAGATCACTATAGATCGCAGGTGAGTATAGTAGTAAGGAGTCTGACGTAGAGCAGTGTTGACTGCAACGAGCGGGTTGGTCCTGGTGATAAGGTGATAATTGGGGCTGTGGCGGTGTGTCTGACTCTGTGACAGAACTAAACAGGAACAGTTGGACAAATATGAACTAATCAGAGACCATAGTAACTAATGAGAACTCATACAGATAGAAATGACAGAATCGACTAAACAGAACATTATTGTGCCAGATATACTTTGTATGTAGTTATTGTTACAGCTGTACGGTGGACTTCCCTGTTGTTTTAGAATTTGATTGATTATTAAAACATTATAGTTAAAGCTGCACTATGTAATATTTTTGTCAGCTAGAGGGCGCCTATTCAAAACAAAGGCGTAGTTTGATGACACCAACTTTGAGCTCAGAATCTTGCGGACATGTGGTCTTCACCTCACAGCCGGTGGAAAAGAATCGGGATAGAACTCAGGCAGAAATCATGTTCATGGATGTGATTATTAACATTAGTGTAGTATGAAGCAGAGCAGGACTGAGTGTTGAGGGAGCTGAGCAAGGCCGCTGGAGTGATTGTTGAGCAACACACGGCTCGCAAACAGCAGGACTTTTATTACGAAGGGACACAATTGTCGGCGCCATTTCCGCTTTTTCATTCATGAGTATGAGGTAACACAGCTCTATTTATCATATTAGATACATTTAAGTGTGTTAAAAATTGTGTTATGACGTTACTCGGTGCGTTCGCTCAATGGCTGCTGTGACACTTGTTCACGCTGCTAAGTGTAAAGCGTTTCTACAGAATAAAATCGGAACCCGAGGGTAACGCAGATTTGACGCAATTGACAGGCGACTCCCTCAGACGTCCCGGCTCCTTGGTTAAAATCACAATTTTCTCACCATTTACAAATAGTTGGAAACATTTGGGATATTGTAAGAACTCAAACTGAACAAAATATATAACACTGGCCTAGTGTTTTTTGGATATTTTACTGCAAAACTATATAGTGCACCTTTAACATTACAGTTATCGTCCTTGTATAGAAAAAGCCTTTAGTCACTCTGTGGCCCTCCTAAAAGTTTGCTGAGGCCCCCTAGTGGGCCCCGTCATCCTGGTTGAGAACCACCGCTCTAGATCTTTAGAAAATGGCTGGAAAAACTGAAGCTGTTTGCTTTTCCATAATCTCAGCAAATGGCATACATTTCTGAGCCAAGTGTATAAAGAAAGTTTTTAAAGTATGCCTAATATGCGAGTCATGCAAGTCTGCCTCGCCTCATTTCCCATTCCCCGCTCTTGTCCCCATATTCTCCCTCTATTACCTGTATCAATAAAAGTGATAAAATGCTCCAATAAAAAGTACGTACATTTCCGAATCATTGAGAATGGCCAAAAAGTTGTTTTTGTCATTGGAAGACAGATCTCCATTACAGTTATGACTATAGTTTAAAACAGCATTCAAAGACGCTTTATGACTGAGCTTTTTTATCATTACATTCCGTATGCATACATATAAATGACACTCTAATAAAATGCCTCATCTTGTTTAGAAACGAATGAATGAATGCTCAGAATTACTGTATTTGTCAGTTAATCCAAACACGTGTTTAATTAAATGTGTCAAACTGACTTGTTCTGAAAGAGCCTCTGGGAAATGTTTTAATTATAGGATGTTTTTTTTCCTTTTCTTTTTTGCTTATCTGTGTCTAATTACATCAGAACTGCTAAAGCATGTACTGTGATAAATCCATTTTACTCGACACTGGTCATGATGAAACTTTGATTCAGAGCATTCACTTGGAGTATTACAGCTATTATATCTGCTAATGCCAGATATTATTACACTGTTCTCAATAAGTAACAGTACAATAGTCTTTCATTTAGCCTAGCTCTTTCTTATAGCTAGTCCTATGAGGGGAAAAGAGGATGGCAATGTTCTTTCTGAGTAAAAGGCCACCATAGTGTAATACAGTTTTAAATCACACCCTCAAAGGTGAAATTACATAAGCTTATTGTTGCAGGCCATTCTTTTCCCACTCGTTCGTCAATAGCGACACATCAACCATGCACTTTGGATTATGTTTGTTCTAGTAAATGCTTTAAACAGGCACCTTTATTCCAGTGCTTTCGGGAAGTTATTTCACACAATGCGCTAATGAACGTGTGGGATATAGGTGCTTATTGAAAAGGTGCTTAATCCTTTCATCAAAGTCCATTATGACCATTATGACACATTCCCATTTATTCAGAAAGAAAACAAAAATGTGAAAACCTCTCTTTGTAAAGACTAACAATATCAATGCCAGCCCTTTGTGGCACTTGCATTTTTATCTGAGATAATTAAACAAAAACACAGAGCTTCATATGAATTACGCTATTGAAACATCGAAAGGATAGCGCTAACCTATTAGTTTCAGTTGAAGATGGGAAGACTCAAGAAGCCTTTGTGTCCAACATTCAACATCCACCCACACTTTTCCACATTTATTCTCTTTCACTTCCTATTATAAGGCCGGAAGCATGCATACTGTACAGTGCTTGGCCAACTGTTGTGCATAACTTACATGTGTTTTTGTGTTATATTGACGGTAGCAAACTTCAGCACATAGTTGTGTCCTAAATGCACTACACTATGCGCGTAACATTCATGTGCCACACGTTATTAGGCTAGCTTGCTAACAGATCTAACCTGCTCAACAAGATTTGTTTCAGACTGTTGCTCCAGTGAAAATACTAAATTGCAACTTAAATGTGTAATTATTACAAATATATTTAAATACATGACATTTTCAAATGAAATGACAAGAGAATAGGCTTAACCCTTACGTAACAAAAATATATGTCTCAATATATTAGTTGACAATATATTTCTCAATATATTAGTTGACAATATATTTCTCAATATATTAGTTGACAATATATTTCATGTGTCTCCATATATTGTGAAATTTACATGGTAATATATCATATGATATATTATATAATAATATATTATATATGCAAGTTATATATTGCAATATATGGGACAATACTGCAATTATTGCCGTTTTCATATATTGAATAAATACATATTATTATACTATTCAATATATTGCTATGTATATTGAAATATATCCTACAATATATGAAATTATATATTGGAAGAGTCATTGTATATATATGTAAATATATATGTAAAATTATATGAGATAATATACCTCAATGTACTGGATAATATAATCAGATTTATATGGGAACATATGTCTTAAATATATTGATTTATATTACATAGTATATAATTATCATATATATATTGTATACATGGTAAATATGAAATAATCTAATGTACACTGTCTGTCATATATTTTAAAATATAACAGATTAAAATATAATATAGAAATTAGGGCCGCGACTCGATTAAAAAAAATAATCTAATTAATTAGAGGCTTTGTAATTAATTAATCGCATTTTAATTGCATATAAATATTTGACCTGAGAACAATGAGAAGTAATTTTTCACATGTATTTTTAGTATACCACTGAATAATGACTGAATACATAAGCTTAATCAACAAAATATTGTTTATTTATTTCAGTCCAGCAGACCAGTGCATGTTTGCCAGTTTAGCAAAAGCATTTTTGTGATATTTGTGGCTCAATGTGCTGCGGTGATACGCAAATTCCTTGTTGTATAGCTTGCTCACAACCATGCTCTTGACGACGCTTCCATTCTTTCGTTTTTTAAAACAAAATTTCCCATCCACTGGGCCAAGCAAAGCGGTCTCATCAGCTTCTTCGTTCCATAGCTTCGTTCATGTTCACATGGTTTGTTGTTGTCGTGACTCCAGAGCGCTAGTTGGTGTTCCAGTATAATTGGTCCGTCGAAACTCATTCATTGAAAAACGTTCCGCGGTGCAAAAATAAGTGTGGTAAAAAAATTTTTTTTTGCGTAATTAATTAATGCGTTAAAGTCACGTAATTAACGCATTAAAGTCACGTAATTAATTAATCTTAATTAACGCGTTAAAGTCCCGGCCCTAATAGAAATATTTTCTAAATATAGAAAATATATTGAATGTCATGCACCATCATATTTTCTAAATATAGAAAATATATTGAATGTCATGCACCATCTGATTTGGGCTATTGTTAATCAACCTCTGTAATATATGCAGGAGCTTGCTTAACTCACAAAAAATACTTTGTTTCAATAAACATACATGAAATAATTCAGTTTTATTTGTATATCAATGTATTTTAATATATGAATCAATATATAGCAATAGGTTGTCCATCCATATATTGCTATATATTTTCAAATATATGAGGAAGTTTCTGATACATTGAAATATATTTTCTAATGTATTGCAATATAAATTCTAGTATATTGCAATATATTTTTGTTTCGTAAGGGAAGTTAAATGCATTTAATATAGATTTCAGCTATAATAGGAATTGCGCACTGACACATTTTGGATTTGAAAAAAGAGTGAAATTGGGATTGTGGAACTAAAAGCGCTTGCCGTAGAGGCAAAATAAAGGAATCTACCTGAGGGCTACTTGACAGATGTGTGTGCTACAGGTCTTGTTTCAGGGTAAATATCTAGTGTGTTAATAGGGCTTTATGCTCAAAAATAGAGACAAGGTTGAAATCGAGAGACACTGATAAAGGATAATAGTCACGATGGAGAAGCATGATTTACTCTCTTAACAGAAAACACTTTCATCCACTCAAGTTTGTTTGTCCTACTTCCATATTCAAAAGTTATCAGAGAAGCAGCTGACTACCATTTCAGTGGTGTTACATGGGGAAGATGATGATAATATCTATCACTTCATTGAACTCCAAATAGTCGCCCCGTCGTCTTTTTACTGTTTACTGTCTCATCAAAGCACCTAAAAGAACAACAATCAATGAAACGAATGGCCCAGAGAACTTTACCTTACTGCTGGAAAACCCAGCTAAAAGTGGTAGATGTCAAATATGTTCTGATTTCTAGCTGGTGGTTAGCTGCTTGAAGCCAGATTAGTTGAAAAATATAGAGGAACTATCAGCAGATGGGGACAGACCAACCTTAACCTGCAATGACATGTTTTTCCAGCAAAGTCCTTGACCAATCTGAACCAACTTGCACTGTAAACCTGAAGTTGGCATAATAATAATAATAATAATAATAATAATAATAATAATAATAATAATAATAATAATAATAATAATAATAATAATAATAATAACAATAATAACAATAATAATAATAATAATAATAATAATAATAATAAAAGAAAGTAAAAGTAAATCAGTAATCATTTACTTCAAAATGTTTAAGAAATTCAAAAAGTTTAAGTAATCAGAATGGGCAGATTTATATTTTGTTTTGTATTTATACATTTTAATTACTCTTAACTTGAAATATTTGAGTAAGCTAAGTCATACATTTAGCTTAAAGAGTTAGTTCACCCAAAAATGAAATTGATGTCATAAATAACTCACCCTAATGTCGTTCAACACCCGTAAGACCTCCGTTCATCTTCAGAACACAGTTTAAGATATTTTATATTTAGTCTGAGAGCATATCTAAGTTTATGCAAACTATACTGTTCATGTCCAGAAAGGGAATAAAAACATCATCAAAGTAGTCCATATGTGACATCAGTTAGTTAGTTAGAATTTCTTGATTCGGATCGCATGTCAAACTGCCAAACTGCTGAAATCACGTGACATTGACGATCCGAATGATTCGATTTACTAATTCTGTTTGAATCTTTATTTGAGGATTGAAAACAAACAGGGAAGAGAAGACAATGCTGAATAAAGTCGTAGTTTTTGTGATTTTTGGACCAAAATGTATTTTCGATGCCTCAAGAGATTCTAATTAACTAACTGAAGTCACATATGGACTACTTTGATGATGTTTTTATTCCCTTTCTGGACATGACTAGGTGAAGTAACCCTTTAAAACTATCATGTAATGTCAATTTAAATATTTAGTAGTGGAAACTTGGCTAGGTTTTACCAGCTAATTCAGTAAGTGCTAACTTGCTAATTGGTAAAACAATGCTTTTGATAGCATTAACATAGCATAACAATGGCTGAATGAGTATGGCAATTGTAATGTGTTAGCAGGGAGGAGAGAACCCAAGTGCAGTAACAGTTTATTCAAAAAACTAAATTCCAGATAATCTAAAACAGAGACAGGAACATAATCCAAACAGGAGACATAATTCAGACAAGGGAAAACCAGGAAAGCAAATTTACAAAGAGACCTACACCTAACAACTGAAATACACAGGTGCAAAGAAGCTTAACAAGTTAACAAGACACACCTGGGGAGACTAATTAACATGAAAAACTAAAGAACTACAAAACATGGAACAAGACAGGAAATAACAAAAGTCCTCACACAAGATGGGAACACAGGTTGGGATCTGGGACAGCAATAGAACATTTACCTGTTCTCAAACCAAGCTCATGCTTCACTCACAATGATGGTAAACCCCCAAAAGCCCAATATAACAGAAACTCTTCTAAATCAGCAAAGCAAAATACATTTTTCACTTAACATTAATAGTCTAAACACATTATATAACACTTAATTTTAGCATTGACTCTCATATTTGAGTGTCATGGCAAAGCATTCTGAAAAAAGTTCACAAAATAACTCTTAAAATGTGTCACTCAACTTTAGACTCAAAAGAAAAAGTAAGTTCTAAATAATCATAAAAAATAATTAGATTGAACTAATTTAATTTAACCAAACCACTTAATTATGTTTAATTGTTTTGAGTAAAATAAAATAAAATAAAATAAATAATAATTTTAATTAAAATAAATAAGTTTACTTAAAAAAAATTAAAGAAAATTTACATTAAAAAAGTATTTTATTAAGTTAAAAACATTAAGTTCATATTAAATAAAATAAAATAAATTAAATTAAATTAAACTGTTATGCCATTTGTTAACATGCTGTGGTGTACCGATCAAGTAAAAAAAAACACTTTGATTACAAGTTTTAGATAACTTCATATTTTTCTAAATAAAAGTATTTTTAAACAAATATATTGAATTATTGACTCATACATTTATTTATTTGAGGATTTGCTACTAAGTCAACTAACCTTGTTTTGCCATACAAACATAAAAATTATCCTACATTTAAAGATAATTATGAACATTATTATGGTTCTAAAAAAAATAGTTATACCATCAATTTAATAGTTTCTCATCTATGAACTAGGCTGAGACGGACAAATGCCCTTCACTACATATTGGTAACCATTTACATTTTTGGACAAATCTAGGTCAATGATAAAATCATCAGATGCATATTCATGTACAAGCCCCACATTGTAGGGTTATAATAACCCATATCTAGGGCAGTCAATAAAAAGAAAGAAACAGTTATGTTTAAAGCTTCAATATAAAGCTTCTGGGTACAGTACTTCAAACAGCCAAACAGTTGTTCAGGAACTGCATACGGTAAGGTATAGTGATGAAACTGCAGTGAAGAGATGTTTCTGTAGAGGCCTCAAGGTTCACAACAGAGATGTTTTGACCCTCACAGTTTATTGCTACCAGCCAGGATTAAATAAAAGTGAAGGAATATGGGTCAAATCCAACACCTCGATATATTTTATTCATTGTTCTGGACTTTTACTCAAGTATGTGGAACCCTATATAATTTTACAAAAGCAAAACTTTTGTGCCGTCTGGTGCCTGCATTTTTTCTCTCTCTGACCGGTAGAACCATTTAGAAACTAAGTCGATAAGCACCCAGCCAGGATGAGTCAAACTTTACAATGCGAGCTTCATCTTAAAGGAAACAGCAATGCAGATATGCACTATAAGACTTGATAACCTTCAAGAAAAGTCAACACGTGGTTTAGCCCATTAAAGCGCCGCTTCTCAGCTGTGAGCTTCCACCGCAAAGACCTCTTTATCTCAAAGTTAAACTAAATGAAAAGCAGAGAGTACATGCACTGAAAGAGATAAACTGTGCAGGAATGGGGGAACAGTGATGAAGAGTGTTTGAGAAAGTGAATGAGGACATCAGCACCGGAGGACTGATAATAAGATTGATGCATCAACAACAATGAATTCACACAGTGCCCTAAAAACAAGCACGCAGCACAGAGTATAATTGAGTGTTTCGTTAAAGGGGCTGTGATTGGGTGAGGATTAATGCATTCCCAGTTGGACAATCCATTATTTATTTTTTTGCTAGGTTAAGGTGTTTTTCAACTGTAACTGGTTTCTTTCATTTAAGATGATCTACCAGCTTACACCGACTAATTGCCAGTTTTTATAAGATAAAAACTAGCAAAAACAGAAAACACTTTAATTCAGTAAAGTTTGTTTGTCCTACTTCCACATTCACACATTAAATGAAAAGCAGCTGTCTAACGTTTCAGTGGTGTTACATGGGGGTGATTAGGATAATATTTTTCACTTCATTGAAATCCAAACAGATCATAAAATCAATTAAACTAATGGCCCAGAGGACTTAACTTCCCCGGTGGAAAACCCAGCCCAGTTTTGGAATGTGGTAGCTGTTTTTTTACTGGTATTAGCAAATCATTAGATGGTCCAAACTGGTCATTATTACAAAACATTTAACAAACCACCATGTTCCAAAAAACTAGTCAAGATGATCTACCAGCTTATATTATTTAATTACCAGCTTAATCAGCTAAAAACTAGCTACCATGTTAAAAACAACAACAAACAATTTGACCTGGGGCATACCATAAAGCGGAGGTGTATTCCAGAAAGTACGGTTAAATTATCGTCACATATACCCTGAACTCTCAGTTGATTAACCCAAACCTTGCTTACTCGAGGTATGCTGGTTCCAAAAACGAGTCCCGGAGTAAGTTCAGACATCTCAGAGTGTTCTCGGTTAACACCCAAGACATTCTCAACAGAGCGACGAATCAATGATTCACCATGGAAACAGCTTCTCAGACCCTGTCCCAAATGGCACACTTCATGTGCACTTTCGGACTTGTGGACTTACAATGGCCTTTGCGTGTATGTGTCTGTTAAGTCCACAAGGCTGTGGGGTGTCCCATTCGTCATTTAAGCTTAAAGAAGGGTGCTCGTGAGCGTCCCCTTTGCGGCTGCTATGCGCCCTCGATGTGCACTTCAGCTGAGCCTGCAAGTTTGCGAGCTACGGAGAGGACTTCCACCCGGCAGTCAAAGCGCCATTACGTCGTGAAAGTGCGGACTCAGTGGGACACCGTGAGGGTTTAGGGTGCCATTTGGGACAGGGCCTAAGAAGAAGCGCTGCATTCTACTTTCGCTTCTTCTTGTGTTTAATGGCAAGTTACAATCTACTAAGTGCACATCGCCACCTATTTGGTGGTTATACAATGCCTTCTGGTGAAAGGCATTTTCAATGTCTTCATTTAAAAGTAATCTTTATTCACTGAGAATATTGTTTGTTTGATGCTAATTAATTGAATGCAGATCCATGTGTGAGATGACAATACAATAAATAATCAATATAATTGAATTGCATTAACATTTAAACTTTTATTTTTATTTATTTTTATCATAGAATGAATGAATAGAATGAATATATAAAATTATATATTATATAACTGAAACAAATTTAGTTTTATATTCTTAACTATCCCTTACGAAACAAAAATATATTGCAATATATTGGAAAATATCATATAATACATTAGACAATATATTCACATATATGGGATTTAATATTTATATTCTCCAATTCATTGCAATATATGAAAGCGGCAATCATTTGTATATTTTGCAATATATTACAGGAATATATAATATATTGTAAAATACTATCAATATATTATTCCATGTATTTACAATATATTATAATATATTTACAATTAATATATTGGTAAATATATTTTCCTTTCGTAAGGGATATTAATGATATAAAAGACATCTAAATACATCTTGAGCAAACTAAGCCTAGAACATAACATGGTCCATAGTAGGTTATGTTCACACTGTAAACCCTAATGTTGTCTTTACTTAAACAAATCAAGTAAACTTGACTAAATATTACTAGTTTAGTCTAAAAACTCAGTCATATAAGTTAGTATAACTTATTAACCTACAAAATGCATAAACTTAAGATTTCAAGTTGTATGAACTCAAAATCATAAGTAATTAAAATAGCTCACTCTGGTCTTGCTTTGATGTGATTGGCCATGCAAGGAGTTCTGTCTAGCAACAAGAGAACGAATTCACTGATTGGAGGACATTTCCAAAAGGCAATCCTTTTCGCCTCACCTGTTGCTTGTTGCTGATTCAAATTAAGATGGAGACTTTTTCATTGTGTGCAATCTTAAATTCGGTAAGTAAAAATTTGTAAGTTACTAAACCTAACAATAATACGTGAACTAACTTATAACCAGATTGACTGTATTTCTGTTTTAATGAACATAATTGTTTTGTTGGAAGTCACCATGATGGAGATAAGTGTTTGCTTTAGTTGGGCTCTTGACAAATGATAATGTAATATTAGTGTTTCTCTGGCTGCTTTGTGTTTGTGAGACACATATGTTAAGTAACAAAAAGCCAAGAGAAATTATCATTAAGTGGTGTTGTTTATTCATTGATGATGATAATAACATCATCAAGCATAGGCAGAATTCCTGATCTTGTGCAGAGTCCAATGCTTTGGATGTCAAAGCAATTATTAATAGTTTTGAAATATTAATAATACTAGAATCTTCACTATTGTGCTAATATAATTTTTTTTTTTTTTTTTTATGTGCACAAAATGTTTAAATCTATGGCATTAGTTAGACACATACACACATCACTAATCTGCGTATGAATCTCTACAATGGTGACAAAACTTTTTACAATGGTGAAAAAATCTGATAAACAGATCAACTCTGAACATACAACAAGCTACAAAAACATCAGAACAAAACAGCAAAAGTAACAGCAAATAGTTAGAATTCAAAGAAAATTTGTCACAATTCAGACGCATAATTTATTCATGCTGCAATGCATGTTGGGACCAATGGGGAAGTTTTGATTGGTTGTACCCAGCATGCTGTACTGAACTGGTGTAGCAAGTTTGGTGAACTTAACAATTTAAGTACAGTGAAAGTGAGCACCAAGTTAAGTAAACTTAAATATTCAAGTTTTATGAGACCCCATTACTCAATTGAATTGAGGGAATCACTTTCCTCAAATCATTTGAGTATTCTCAACTTATTAGGGTTTACAGTGCAGAGATTGAGTTGCCATGGTTACTTACATACCCTGAAGGTTACCTCCATTTATTGGAACCGAAAGTTGAGGTTATCCGTTAACTTACTCTTAAACATACCCGGGTATGTCACATAACCTGCTTTCTAGAATACCCCTCTGGTTTAGGCAGCTATAGCCAGGTATGTTTCAGTTCAGTTTGCACTAACCCTAGGTTTTAGGGACCATTAAAGTGGTTTGAATGTTAGCAGTGTTCATCGACACAATTACTTACGCTCCATAGCTGACCTGGCAGGATATATTGTGGAAAAGAAACTAAATTGGACCAATCAGCTGTAAGCAAAGTGACATAACTCTGACAAAATTAAGTCACTCCGCGAGTTTCTACTCCAAATTAAAGGTCACTACATAGCAAATGATTTTAAAGACAATATTTATTATTTATGTAAATATTATACCCTTAATCCATTACACGTACAGTTTCAGTTGAACAATTATTATTAAGCACATAGGTTAAATTAATACAAATATAGCCTAAAGGTAATGTAAACAAGGTTTAGAATCAAGCTATACAAATGAAAACGTGAACTTTATTGTTCAGATCTCTGTTTTCACTATATTAACTAACTCCACAACTTTTACTTGCACTGATAGCAAGATATTTTCATCTTTTATAGAGAGCTCTTTTCTTCTTGCTGTGTAACTTTTTTTTAAATTCATAATACTGTTCCAAACTCGTAAAACTGTTTCACTGTTCCTCAGCATGTGATTCGCTGTTCGCTACTGTTGTCACATCTCAACCCAGGATCAAAGCCTGAGTTGACAGAGAAAGTTATTGATCAGCGTTATGGTACCAACAAAGTCTGATGGGATTGATTTGCTATTTCCAACCGCTGGTAGGCTACTGCTCCAATATAGTCTACCAGATTGTACCAACTACTGGAAAGTTTAACCAGCTAAAATGTAGCTACTCTACCAAAAAAAAGCAACCTTGACCCGCTGGTTTGGTGCTGGTCCAAGAAGTTTGACCTGCTTAAAGCAGCTAAGTATAAGGCTAACAAGCAACCTGAAACCAGCTATTATGTTCCTAAAATCAGCCTAACCACTTTAAGCTGCTACAGTAGTGACCTAGTACAGTAGTGGACTCGACGTTACTGATTGCTTTTGAAGATTTTCTTTACACAAATCAATCGTTTGGCCGCAGAACATTTGGGATATTTGTACTTTCTGAATAAATTATGCATATTGTCTTATCTGCCTGTTATATCCTGTTTTTTATAATACGCATATGGGTAGGTTTAGGGAAGGGATTGAGTTACGCGTTCAAAAGTAGGGGCAGTGTAGGGGAATACAATGTAACAACGTTGATAAACATGCTAAAAAGCAATTATGCGTCTTGATAGCACGCCAAAATGGCATACGAATTGGCGTGTCATACGCCATTTCATGAGATCAGTCTATGAATGGAGAAAAAATAGCACTTAGCGCCTCCGGTGGACGTTTCACCCAAAAAGTGCAGGTAAACGTACCTGGAGGTACATAATTCGGGTGTTGCAAAAATGTAGGCAGAGTCACGTATTTCCAATGAGCCTGGGTTGAGGAGAAGAGAAGCTGTTGAACTTAATTAAATTAAGGGAAACTTCTCCACAAAATCAAATTGGTTTGAAATGATTTGTTGTAATCTTGTTGTATGAACTTTATTTAACTAAAATATTTTAGTCAAGACTACTAAAAAATGTTTTTTTTTTGTCATTCCTACTAGATAAAGTAGGATTAGTGGTGTAGCACTGATGATGACTGGGAGCTGAGTCCAGCAAATTCATTTTATTTATTTCTATAAAAACTAATAGTCATGAGAACATTTGTGCACATCATAAGTGTAACCTTTGTAGCATGCAAAGTAATGATCTAGTAAAAAACTTCTCATCACTGGCATTAGCACAGTTATAGCTCATTGAGAACAGCATAGCCTTACCACAAGGCATAACCTTCAGTATAATGGTAACCTCAAAAACATCAAATTTTAACAGGTCTTTCCCTTTACTAAAAAACACATTAAACGGCATTTAATTGCAACATTTACTCTCCTGATCTAGCAATATCCAAAGCATGCAAGGAACTCGAAATACACTGCCCAGTTTCAGTCAGTGGAACAGAATATTAATGTAGTCCCAACACAAATGGCTAAGGTTAACTTTTTACAAATTTAATTTCATGTAATGTAATAAAATTGGATGCAAATGGCAAAAAAAAAAAAAAAAAAAAAAGGTAAAAAAATTAAGATTTGTGTTTTTTTCATAAAGTGAGCAAATTTGAGCTAGAATTTTTTTATAGTTTTTTGAGTGTGGTAGCAGGTAGTTGAAGATCCTGGACAAGCTTGTGTCACAGGTAACGAATTTCAGACATGAAGGAACTCGAAATGGAGCCCGAGTTTCTGCGGGGAGCTTTTCCGGAGGGGGGGCCGAGGAGACTGCCGGTTCCGGGTGTAGGGGCAAATGATGGGGCTGATGACGGGAATTTCAATCAGGTACGGGAGCAAGAAGAACAGAGCGGCGATTGGGGTGCATGCTACAGTAGGGGAGTATAAAAGGGCATTGTGATTAACTTTAGGGCGGTCAAGTTATTTGTGTGGAAGAAGATGAGAGATTTGGATCCGCACCTGGGGTGAGAGCAGTGTCGAACTCTAGGCGGATCGTGGAACAATTGACGCCCCTGTGAATTGTATGGAATCGGATGACGATTGTAGTTTTTTTTTTTTTTTTTTTGTGGAGGACTTTAACTGCATTGAGTGATTTGCAACTCACAGCTGCTTCCCATCTAATTCAACATCAACGAGTGGTGAATGAGACCCCATGTCCGCGCCTTCTCTGTGATTTGTGAGATTTGCAGTGATCTTTATATACATATTCACATATGATTACTTATGTGGGTTGCAGTGAAACACGAGTGTGGGATTGAATAGCGCAAGGCATTGGGGGGTTTATCGAAAATACTCATCTTCCTCTCTGTTTGAACCCAGTTGCAGAAGACACTAAGGGTGTTTTCACACTTGGTCCTTTTCAGGGGTGTAAGCGCAGTTCGCGTGATTTTTGGCCCATATGTGAACACTCCTAACGACCTCAGACCCCTTTAAAGCGAACCGAGCCGAGACTATCACAGGAAGGGGGGTCTGGGTATGGTTCGATCTCATTTTATGGTACGGTTCGCTAAAAACATGCAGTCTGAACACAAACCGCTCTGGGCTTACTTGATTTTTCTGTTCACGTATTCCAATGTAGTTTGGTCATCAAATGCCTCCGTACAAATCAGCTGTTCATCATCGCTGCTTCTTCTGACAAATCTCTACAAATTATCTGTTCTGTTCTCTACAAATAACTTACACTTGTTTATTGCAATTTCAACCGTTTCCGAACTATGTGAGAGAGAGACGGCTGCTTGCCTTTGCCAGTTTTAAATAGTGTTACGAGCGCCTAAAGCAAATGCACATTGCCAGCTGTTAGTCTATGGTCACAGTGTGTGTACTAAACGGAATCTTTAGCGTCTTAAAAAACACACATGCTTTTTACATAAACAGGTGGTTTTGTCTTAAGTGAATGTAAACATCTGCATTACTAGCCTATTATAAGAATCAATAGAGGACATCATAGCAGTGAAAAATATGCATTTTTTTTTTTCATGTGATTATTCTAATTCTTACTTGAATGCTACTTTTAGGCATATCTATACTTTACCTGGTAAATTTAAAGCAGTTTATTTAATTTGCATCTTTCTTTTATTATTTTATTGTATTGTTTATTTTTGTATGCTGATGTTATCATTGCCTTCTGCAATAAAATAAACATCAAGAAAAACGATTCAAATGATGTAAATGTTATTTACAGAGGTGGATGTGTGATATAGCTAGTGCAAGTATTGCAACAAAAAAAATCTATTTTTGTGTAAAAAGATAAACGACTTAATTCTACATTATTTGTAGCAATGTAAATAAAACTATCTTCACAAACCAATATTTTGGTTGCAGAGGAACAAACAATGTAAGTGAATGGGATCAAATATTGAAGGTCATAGAGTCAGCCATCAAACACTGAACTGGACTAGATCCAAAAAGCAACAGTCTGAACACAAAGGGGTCTGAGACCACATTCCTACTAAAGGGGACCAAAAAGGATCTGAGTTCTCTTTCAGGTACAGGGACAGTGTGAACTGAGGGCTAAAGAGAACTGGGTCCTTTTTCACTCGATTCACTTCTTGGTCCACTTAAAGGAGTCTGAGTTCGGTTCTTTTAAAGAGGACCCAAGTGTGAAAACACCCTAAAAGCTGCGAAAGCCTGTTGATGTGGTTAAAAAAAATCATCTTTCTCTTTGTTTGAACCCAGTTGCAGGAAATGCTAAAATCTGTGAAAGCCTGTTGATGTGGTTGAAAATACTCATCTCTCCGGTGAAGTCCAATAAAGAGCCTGCTAAAGCTGTGAAGTATGCGCACCCTCCTCTTGGTCTGAGTCCAGTGAAGAGCCTGCTAAAGCTGTGAAGTATACGCACCCTCCTCTTGGTCTGAGTCCAGTGAAGAGCCTGCTAAAGCTGTGAAGTATACGCACCCTCCTCTTGGTCTGAGTCCAGTGAAGAGCCTGCTAAAGCTGTGAAGTATACGCACCCTCCTCTCCATCTGAGTCCAGTGAAGAGCCTGCTAAAGCTGTGAAGTATACACACCCTCCTCTCGGTCTGAGTCCAGTGAAGAGCCTGCTAAAGCTGTGAAGTATACGCACCCTCCTCTCGGTCTAAGTCCAGTGAAGAGCCTGCTAAAGCTGTGAAGTATACACACCCTCCTCTCGGTCTAAGTCCAGTGAAGAGCCTGCTAAAGCTGTGAAGTATACACACTCTCCTCTCCGTCTGAGTCCAGTGAAGAGCCTGCTAAAGCTGTGAAGTATACGCACTCTCCTTTCGGTCTGAGTCCAGTGAAGAGCCTGCTAAAGCTGTGAAGTATACGCACCCTCCTCTCCGTCTGAGTCCAGTGAAGAGCCTGCTAAAGCTGTGAAGTATACGCACCCTCCTCTCCGTCTGAGTCCAGTGAAGAGCCTGCTAAAGCTGTGAAGTATACGCACCCTACTCTCCGTCTGAGTCCAGTGAAGAGCCTGCTAAAGCTGTGAAGTATACGCACCCTACTCTCCGTCTGAGTCCAGTGAAGAGCCTGCTAAAGCTGTGAAGTATACACACTCTCCTCTCGGTCTGAGTCCAGTGAAGAGCCTGCTAAAGCTGTGAAGTATACGCATTCTCCTCTCGGTCTGAGTCCAGTGAAGAGCCTGCTAAAGCTGTGAAGTATACACACCCTCCTCTCGGTCTGAGTCCAGTGAAGAGCCTGCTAAAGCTGTGAAGTATACACACCCTCCTCTCCGTCTGAGTCTAGTGAAGAGCCTGCTAAAGCTGTGAAGTATACGCACCCTCTCTTCGTCTGAGTCCAGTGAAGAGCCTGCTAAAGCTGTGAAGTATACGCACCCTCCTCTCGGTCTGAGTCTAGTGAAGAGCCTGCTAAAGCTGTGAAGTATACGCACCCTCCTCTCGGTCTGAGTCTAGTGAAGAGCCTGCTAAAGCTGTGAAGTATACGCACCCTACTCTCCGTCTGAGTCCAGTGAAGAGCCTGCTAAAGCTGTGAAGTATACGCACCCTCCTCTCGGTCTGAGTCCAGTGAAGAGCCTGCTAAAGCTGTGAAGTATACGCACTCTCCTCTCGGTCTGAGTCCAGTGAAGAGCCTGCTAAAGCTGTGAAGTATACGCACCCTCCTCTCGGTCTGAGTCCAGTGAAGAGCCTGCTAAAGCTGTGAAGTATGCGCACCCTCCTCTCGGTCTGAGTCCAGTGAAGAGCCTGCTAAAGCTGTGAAGTATACACACCCTCCTCTCGGTCTGAGTCCAGTGAAGAGCGTGCTAAAGCTGTGAAGTATACGCACTCTCCTCTCTGTCTGAGTCCAGTGAAGAGCCTGCTAAAGCTGTGAAGTATGCGCACCCTCCTCTCCGTCTGAGTCCAGTGAAGAGCCTGCTAAAGCTGTGAAGTATGCGCACCCTCCTCTCCGTCTGAGTCCAGTGAAGAGCCTGCTAAAGCTGTGAAGTATACGCACCCTCCTCTCCGTCTGAGTCCAGTGAAGAGCCTGCTAAAGCTGTGAAGTATGCGCACTCTCCTCTCGGTCTGAGTCCAGTGAAGAGCCTGCTAAAGCTGTGAAGTATGCGCACTCTCCTCTCGGTCTGAGTCCAGTGAAGAGCCTGCTAAAGCTGTGAAGTATACACACCCTCCTCTCTGTCTGAGTCTAGTGAAGAGCCTGCTAAAGCTGTGAAGTATACACACCCTCCTCTCTGTCTGAGTCTAGTGAAGAGCCTGCTAAAGCTGTGAAGTATACACACCCTCCTCTCTGTCTGAGTCTAGTGAAGAGCCTGCTAAAGCTGTGAAGTATGCGCACCCTCCTCTCCGTCTGAGTCCAGTGAAGAGCGTGCTAAAGCTGTGAAGTATACGCACTCTCCTCTCTGTCTGAGTCCAGTGAAGAGCCTGCTAAAGCTGTGAAGTATGCGCACCCTCCTCTCCGTCTGAGTCCAGTGAAGAGCCTGCTAAAGCTGTGAAGTATACGCACCCTCCTCTCCGTCTGAGTCCAGTGAAGAGCCTGCTAAAGCTGTGAAGTATGCGCACTCTCCTCTCGGTCTGAGTCCAGTGAAGAGCCTGCTAGCTGTGAAGTATGCGCACTCTCCTCTCGGTCTGAGTCCAGTGAAGAGCCTGCTAAAGCTGTGAAGTATGCGCACTCTCCTCTCGGTCTGAGTCCAGTGAAGAGCCTGCTAAAGCTGTGAAGTATGCGCACCCTCCTCTCCGTCTGAGTCCAGTGAAGAGCCTGCTAAAGCTGTGAAGTATGCGCACTCTCCTCTCGGTCTGAGTCCAGTGAAGAGCCTGCTAAAGCTGTGAAGTATACACACCCTCCTCTCGGTCTAAGTCCAGTGAAGAGCCTGCTAAAGCTGTGAAGTATACACACTCTCCTCTCGGTCTGAGTCCAGTGAAGAGCCTGCTAAAGCTGTGAAGTATGCGCACCCTCCTCTCCGTCTGAGTCCAGTGAAGAGCCTGCTAAAGCTGTGAAGTATACACACCCTCCTCTCCGTCTGAGTCCAGTGAAGAGCCTGCTAAAGCTGTGAAGTATGCGCACTCTCCTCTCGGTCTGAGTCCAGTGAAGAGCCTGCTAAAGCTGTGAAGTATACACACCCTCCTCTCGGTCTAAGTCCAGTGAAGAGCCTGCTAAAGCTGTGAAGTATACACACTCTCCTCTCGGTCTGAGTCCAGTGAAGAGCCTGCTAAAGCTGTGAAGTATACACACCCTCCTCTCGGTCTAAGTCCAGTGAAGAGCCTGCTAAAGCTGTGAAGTATACACACTCTCCTCTCGGTCTGAGTCCAGTGAAGAGCCTGCTAAAGCTGTGAAGTATGCGCACCCTCCTCTCCATCTGAGTTCAGTGAGAGCTTGCTAAAGCTGTGATATGCATGCACCCTTATCTCTCTCCGAGTCCCGTGGAGAGCATGCTAAAGCTGTGGATAATATGTTGAAGCCGTGAAGTTTATTCCTCCATTCGGATCCTGTCGAAGAGAACTTTGAAGCCACTATAGTAATTGTTTTAAAGAGATGTTTTGAAGTAAATAAAGAGATTTTTATACTTACCTTTGTCGTCCTACCTGCTGTGTCCTGTGGTGCAGCTCTTCACGGTGGTGTGCAAGTCAAGGGTGATGGCCGACCCCGACCTGTAACACTTGCCCCAACTAATGACCAGTTTTTGAGAACAATAAATCAAAGCAAATTATCAAAACAGCTTGACTATATGGTCAATCAGCTAGTAATAACTAATAATCATGCGACTTTGACCATGGAGCTTATGTTCCAAAAAGGACCTTGATCACATTCAGCTATTGTGCTTTGATCCTAGAGTTGGTTGGTCTATCAGCTTGAACCAGCTAATAACCAGGAGTAACTAAATGGTGCAATCTTCCACCTGCTAGAAAACCAGCTACCATGATCCTAAAGTTATAAAGCCTTAGAATATTCTCAACCAAGACAGTGGGAGAGAAAAATAAGTTATACACTAGTGGTACCAGATGGGGCAACCGTCTCATTGATCCTCCACAGGGGCTACAAGATACCTTAAAATTGATTTAAAAATATTAATATAATTAATTAATTGTATTATTAATATGTTAAATACAATTTTATTTACAAAGCACCACCTCTCTCATATGTATTATGTGATTGTTTCGGAGTAGCCAAAGCTGTTTCTCATTGCATTTTGTGAAATAAAGCTCAAAACACCCAACCGCTTCATGAACACAGGTATATGCACACTACATCTCCCTGTTTGATAAATAAAAACAGTTTTTAATAATAATTCTGAATTAGAGGACGGGGGCCTTGGAGTAAAAAAGGTTGAAAACCATTGGTATAATAGACAATGTGTTAGTGGTGAAAGTGGAACGATGAAAAAGCTGGCAGAGAAAACAGATGGACAGATGGATGGAGTGTGTGCTCTGGGTCTCAACAAGGTCCTTTGAGGCAGAAAGAAATGAAGATGCACAGCTCACAGGGGTTAAACATGAGAGACTGAGAAGGATTGTGAGTCTTGTTGACTGCTGACACAAAACAAACACTATGATACTTAAACTTGATTCTCTCATCTGCTGCTCTCTGTGCACAACATAACAGAATACGGCAATTGATCAAGTAGCTCGTCCCCTTGGTTTGATTGCGAATCCAATGTGCTAATCTTCACCTGTTCTTTTACATTTTCCTTTGTCAGCTCTTGACCCGAGAGGTTGACTGCGGACTCTGAAAGAAACTGCTGGTTTCTTATAGAATTTATTACATATCCAATGCTGGCAAATAACTATCAGTAGTAATAGTCTCTGAAATCACTGGATTTGCGAATATTTTCAAAGTTAGTCCTGTCGGGACCACTATTGGGGGTATGGAACTCCCTGCCCATCCATGCAGCTTAGCATGGTCCCCCACCCCCCCCCATGAAGCATGGTCAAGTGCCTTCCACATCACAATGAAGACACTAAAGTTACCCCTAGGCATAATTTTTTCCATGCGCTGGGTAATCCATTGATTTTAATGAGAAACCTTTGGCGTCATACTCAGATGCGTTGGGCATGGAAATGTAATCGTCAGGGTGAAATTATATATTGGGTTATAATTTTGCCATTATGACATGTTGGAGTGTGATTCTTAATAGGCAGATACGACTGCATACACATTTTATTCAAAAAGTGTTCTGAGGCTAAACAATTGATTTGTGTGAAGAAAACTCCCAAAAGTGATCAGTGTCTTCATCCACCGAAGACCTTGAACACATTCAAATTAAAAAAAATTGTCGGCCGAAGAAACGTTACGTCAGATTTCCTAGCGAAATTGCATTGGCTCTTGTATGTCTCGTGACCAATAGCGTCATTACGTCATCTTTGATTTTAATATGTCATTGGCTCTTGTGTGTCTCGTCACACAATTCAAGTGTGTCATTTGAATAAGATATGAATTAGTGCATTCACGGAGTGGTGGGAATGCAATTTATACAATTTTTGGTCAGTTTTTGCACTAAATACCTGTGACTGTACTTTTATTTGCCTGTTACGTGTTTTATATTTTTTAGAAGTGAGTTTACGTTTAGGGTAGGAGTGGAAATAGTTGCTCCAAAATTTAAATGTAGCCTATAAATATTCATAATATCACATCTTATTTTACAAATGCAAAGAATGAATGATTTGATGCATTGGGCAAACAACTGAAGTTAATAGAGTACCAGCACATCGATATAATGATGCCTAGGGGTAACTTTAGCTTGTCTGACTATTACTAGACCAAGCTCAATTTAAAATTGAACATTGTTCTGTATTGTGGAAGTTTGCTCTGTATTTTCTACTGCACAAGAGGCATGATCAACTGGCATTATTCAAATAACTCTGTAGCTCAATAGTTTGCTAGGTGGATAAGCCAGTCTGTGATTAGTTCCCACAAAAGAAGCAGTAGAAATTAATGTACAGGTTTCCAGACTGAGTTGCCGGAGAAATTTAAATTGCTGGTAGATCAGACTGGGTTTACCCAGGTTAACCTTTAGCGCCTTCATTGTGACACATGCTTTAGATTTTGAGGCCTTGGGAGAGAGAATGGTTTGGATATCCTGTAATAGGTGTCGTATTCTTATAGATAGGAGTGAATCAGCTGAGTGTCAGGTGATGCAAGCTTGACTAACATGACCTGCCAGAACTAAAGCTATGCATAATTTCTGTCAGGATAATTTTGTCAAAGATGATTCACTATTAGCAAACTGTTTGGATTGGCGGTATACCTCTATGCAGCCTAGCAGCAACTTTGATACTGGAAGAAAAAGATAGATTAAAACAATATATTTTAGAAAGGAGTAGCGTGACCCTCTGAAATAGCAGACTGGGGGCAGTAAAAGTGAAGGGGTGCTCATCTGTTACAAGCAGGTGAATAGTGAATGGACGTTTATAGATATATGATGTTTTATTTACAAGGTTCGGGAGGAGCACGTTCAGTTCTCCCCTGGAACCCCTGTTCAAAGATGAATCCAACAAACAATGACACGCTTTTGGTTCCAGAAACAAAAATCCTCAAATTCGTTCTCCAACAGTCCGGCATCACAGCAAAGAATTTCTCAGGCCACACTTTCCACATCGGGGTGGCAACCTCAGCAGCTCGAAAAGGCCTCTCCCAACAGCAGATCCAAGCTCTCGGGAGATGGTACTCAGATGCTTTTCAAAGCTATGTCAGGACCAACCTGTTCCACATCAAAAAAGCCCACAAAACCCTCATCGATCAAAACCCTTCAGGTCGCCCACCGGGGTTTTTTCTTTACATCCAGCGAGCATTGGTCCCTCAGTGGACGCAGTGAGAAATCTCTCGGTCAATCACTCATGCTTTCTCTTTCATGTTCTTGCATTCCAGCGAGAACGTGGAACATCTCCATGCAGCGTGAAAGTCGAAAGTATCCACGCAGAGAAGAAATGGAAAGTTTGCGTGCAGGAGAAGTGGAAAGTTTCCACGCAGAGAGAAAGAGTGGGAAGTTTAAATGCTGTGAGTAAGAGTGGAAAGTTTCCACGCAGAGAGAAAGATTGGGAAGTTTAAATGCTGTGAGTACGAGTGGAAAGTTTCCATGTTGTGAGGAAGTGTTTTTTATTGTTTCTCCCATGTTTCTCTTTTCCTGGTTTCTCTTTCCCCCGTATGAGGCCGCACACTGCTCCCATCAAGAAACAGTGCAATCGTCTCACTGGTTGTTCCAAATTACAGCTGCTCCCCTTTCATTGGCAGCAGGGCCTGTCAGCTCGGTGCCACAAGCCGCTCTCACGGGCCCTTCTGGTCAAACAACCAGGCCCCTTCTCGAAATGCCAGCCTGGGGATGGACTCTGGGGTCCAATTTCTGAGCTCGAAGCCCTCACCCCGGACAGCACAACAATTTAGAGTTTAGATTCCCTGTCCAAACCCGAGCCCAAGCCCGAGCTCAAGCCTGGGCCCGAGCCTAAACCTGACCCGAACCGCCCCGTGCTGAGATTTCCCGGTACTATCCTCGGGCCGGGCCGGGCCAAGTCGGGCCAGGACCCTAGATCAAGCTGTAATACAGTTCGTAGATGGGAAGGAAGGAGGCGGGAACCGGCGAACGTTTCAAACATTTATTAACTCAAAATAAATAAACAAAACGAAAGTAAAACCGCGGACAGCCCCTCACGGACGACTGCCCGCAAACACACACAAAATAAAACGTGGGCAGCCCCTCACGGACGACTGCCCACAAACACATAAACAAAACATAACATAAAATTCCAGGCCTGGTCCTCTCTCGTCTTCCGCAGCTCTTGCTCCTCCTTATATGCTCCCGTCACATGGCCGCGAGACGAGACCGGTGTGCCACGCAGCTGGCACTCGTGAACGTTAATCACCGGCCCGCTCTCGCGGTCCCTCGCCCCGCTGCCTGTCACACCACATACCCCCATCGCCCCTCGCAGGCTGGGGGGCATTCCCAAGACTGCGCTCTACTCCCCCCCGGGGGGGGGGGGGGGGGGGGGGGCGATCACGGCGGCGGCGGCACCTGGGGGTAAGGACAGAGAGGCGAGAGAAATGTAGATGGGAGCACGAGGAGCCCACGGAGCCCGCGGACGAGAGAGGGAAGAGAGGAAAAAAAGAAAGAAGGGGAAAAAAAAAAATTCTGGTCCGGTTCCCAGACACACTGCCGTTCGGCCCTCCGCCCGCCGAGAGGCTCTTCCTCGCGGTGCTGTGCGATGGCACTGGACGCCTGGTGGGCAGCTCGATCCTCCTCCGCCCCCTGGCGGCCGGCGGTGACTCCTCCTTCCGAGGGACCGGGCAGCGAGCCCCGTGCTCCCTGCTCCTCCCCTGTCAGGCGGATGGCAGCAGGCTCCGGCCCCCGGCAAGTGCGGCGACTCCTCCGCTCCCTCTCGGACGGCAGCCACCCCACCTCGACCCAGGGGCACGGCAGCGAGGTCTCTGTCCCACCTTTCCCGCTCCAGCACCATCGCCTCGGGCAGCCCTCGCGGTCTTTCATCATCCGTGCTGCCCGAACTCCTCAGCACCGCGAACCCCCTCAGCAGCGAGGGCTCTCCGACAGCGCGTCCCTCCTTCCTCCCGACTTCGGCACCAATGTAATACAGTTCGTAGATGGGAAGGAAGGAGGCGGGAACCGGCGAACGTTTCAAACATTTATTAACTCAAAATAAATAAACAAAACGAAAGTAAAACCGCGGACAGCCCCTCACGGACGACTGCCCGCAAACACACACAAAATAAAACGTGGGCAGCCCCTCACGGACGACTGCCCACAAACACATAAACAAAACATAACATAAAATTCCAGGCCTGGTCCTCTCTCGTCTTCCGCAGCTCTTGCTCCTCCTTATATGCTCCCGTCACATGGCCGCGAGACGAGACCGGTGTGCCACGCAGCTGGCACTCGTGAACGTTAATCACCGGCCCGCTCTCGCGGTCCCTCGCCCCGCTGCCTGTCACACCACACAAGCGTTGTGTTTTTTTAATCATTACTTTAATAGTCTAATTGGGTGGGCAGAATGCTATGCTATAATAAGAAATACTACAACTAATACTACAACTAAGAAACAAATCTGTAGGCTACAAAGTTGCAAAAGTCAGGATTAGTCTAAAAATGCGCGTTAAACTCACAGCTTGTGCAGTAATGAAACACAGCATTCTGAACAGAAATGCTCTGAGTCCAACACGATCTCATGGTAATGCGTATCAATAGTACGAGTGTGAAATCTCGTGGAATGGATATGCCAAAATGAGTTTGAGTTGGAGAAAACAGTGATGTTATCAACTCATTTCAGTTTATCAATGTTAGTTTTAACATGAGTCACACTGATCAGCTTCGTTGCACTCGGCTCATTACAGGCTCGTTTTTGTCAGAACACCCATGTATTGGTATATATTAAAAATAGTGTGGCTCATAATTACAGTTAATGTGTCGGACTGGGCCAGGCCAGGCTCGGACAAAACACGGGCTAGGTTAGGGTCAAGCTTGATTTTTCAAATTTTTTAAACATTTCAACATACAGATTTGCATTGTATTTTTTATTGCACAGTGTAGAGGATCGTGTGTGGGGTAAGGAAGAGGACAACAGGGGTCGGCTGGACTACTGACGTTTTTATTAATAAACTCAAGGTAACTTCGTGTTGGCACCACAGTGCACGCTCAACTAAAAACATTCGTCGTAATCACTTCCGGGTTGTGATCATCTGGGAACTCTGGGGGACACGTCAATAGTCCTTCTCTCTCTCACTGACTACGTTTACATGGACAGCAGTAATCTAATTATTGACCTTATTCTAAATAAGACAATATTCTGATTAAGGTGTTTACATGAGTTTTAGAGTAAATGCTGCATATGCCGCTGCCAATCATTACTAAAAATAATAATATCATCCAGATAGGCAGCCGCATATGCCGCATGGGGCCGTAGAATCCGGTCCTGAGACGCTGAAAAGTCGCTGGGGCCCCGAACAATCCAAAAGGAAGGGTGACAAATTGGTGTAATCCAAACGGCGTCGTGAAAGCCGTCTTTTCTTTGGACGATGGAGACAAGGGGTCTTAACTTTGTTATGTCCAATGTCGAATAAAAGCGAGCCGTGCCTAGCCGATCTAACAGCTCGTCAACCCGTGGCCTCAATTCCATTGCTCGTGGGGCCCCGGGCTTCCTCGGATTTCTGGAACAGTTCCAGGAAGACCTCCAGGTCATCTTGCGGTCCCATCTTGTGCAGGGGGACAGTCAAAGGAACGGTTGACTGCCCGGTGGCTCCGGCGCGAACCTCCGTCCAGCTCCTGAACCTCTCGCTGTCCTCCTGCTGGGCCTGTACAATCGCCTGGAAGGGGCGCTCTTGATCCGTACGCAGGTCCAGCAGGGCTTGATGGTGTTCACGGTGCAGGACCGCGAGGGACGTGATGATGTCCGCAAATGGCGTGGAGGACGGTGTTGTCTGCATGACGGCGGCGTGGGTCCTTCTTCCTCCCGAGTTTCGGCACCAGTGTAGAGGATCGTGTGTGGGGTAAGGAAGAGGACACAGGGGTCGGCTGGACTACTGACGTTTTTATTAATAAACTCAAGGTAACTTTGTGTTGGCACCACAGTGCACGCTCAACTCAAATCATTCGTCGTAATCACTTCCGGGTTGTGATCATCCGGGAACCCTGGGGGACACGTCAGTAGTCCTTCTCTCTCTCACTGTCTTCCGTCTCTCCAGGGCTCTTATACTCTCCCCGAGCCAATTACTGGAACGAGAGACAGGTGTTGGTAGTTTGTGTCCAACCCACTCACTTACCGCTGGTCTCCCGCCTCTCTCTCCCACTGCAGACCTCGCTAAACCACGCCCCCTCTGCCACACACAGACATCTCGACACCTTAGAAAACTGGGATAATAATCAAGAGTCCAAATCACAGGGATGTCTATTTCATGACAGTATTTTTTTATTGTAGCAATAAATACAGTAATATAGTAAGTATCACAATAATTTAGTAAAATGTTTATTTAAATGCTGCTTCTTTAAATGCTTTTTTTGTTGTTGTTTAATTTGTGGTGTTTAATGTAAAGTTATCTGTTTTTAATCAGATATGCATTAATCAAATTCTGTTTTGTGCTGTCACTCTAATTGAGCTCTCAAGTGCTCCATTATGGAGTTGCATAATTAAAAAACAATTTAATACTATATATATATATATATATATATATATATATATATATATATATATATATATATATATATATATATATATATATATATATATATATATATATATATATGAAAAGATAGCACTTTAAAAATAGCTTGAATAGCTCTAATAACTGTATCTGAACAACTTTAGATAAGTTGCTAAGCTTGACACGCTACAGTTTCAAAGCAAGACCAATAATATTGAAGTCAAAATGAAGCTGTTTGAGGTTATGAAGTTAAAATTACTCATGCCTGACACAAAATGATTCATGTTTGACACAAAGCTTTTAATACATCTACCTTTGAGTTTACCGACCTAACCTCCTCAGCAGTACAAAATATCAATATGAGGAGACCTGCCAGTGGTATTTACAACACTGAGTTAACGCAAATATTTCAAAGCATTTTATACTTTGGTATATATATATATATATATATATATATATATATATATATATATATATATATATATATATATATATATATATATATATATATATATATATACCATCCCATCAAACAGACTTGAAAAAAAAAAACGAATATAAATATTAGTTCAAAGCAGTTCGTCTTCTTTATGGATGCTTCAGACTATATCATTAAAATGTGTCTTACCCTTTCAGCACTTGAAAGAGAGAGAGTGAAAAAACTGGATAAACAAAACTACACAAGAGAGCAAGTCTTTGTTCACTTTCTGTGAAACAATTTTGTAAAATATGTTCATGTCACCCACCGCTTTGATATAGGTCATGACTGAAGTTTGACTATGTATCTGCTGGAAATAAGTTGAAGGGCGAATCACAGTTCTTACTCAACAGACTTTTGCTACTTTATAGCCTCCTCCTCCAAACATAGTTTATTTTCTTTGGCTGAGAGTCTGAAACTAATTCAAATTCTATATCAAAGTCTTTATAAAGATACCCTGAAGGGAAACCAAAAAATCAAATAAAAAATACAAGTTAACACTGGAAACGGAATATTCAATCTAAATAAATCTTTATGTTTAAGTTAATGTTTTGCAATCTGTACATATATTGTCAGATGAAAACACAAACTTTCTACTGGAGATAGTTACTGGAGATAATCACTGAAGATATTGGTAACACTTTACAATACGGGTGCACTAATATGCATTAATGAGTCAATGTATTACTAATGGTGAACTAACCCATTTATTAATGATTACTGCATCAGCAACTAATAAATATTCTACATGATTAATAGATTAAGTAATCATTAAATTCTGATTAGTTAAATATGTCATAATGTATTAATTCATTAATAAAATATTATATAAACTAATAATGTAAATGAATGTGTTAATTACCACAACGGGTCAAAGCCATGCATTTCAACTTCCAGTTGTCAGCTTTAATTAATCATTAGCTAATGATGTATAAAGGGTTGTATATGTTATTACGGTATTAATACATTATGATTTAACTAATAACAATTCAATGACTACCTAATCTATTAATCATGTAGAATCTTCATTAGTTGCTGATGCAGTAATCAATTTAACTCATGATTATCTGTGCATTAATTTAGCATGAATTAATGCATTTAAGTGCACCCGTATTGTAAAGTGTTACCGAGATATTTGCAGGATCAAAACACCTGATTGAAATATGTAAGTAGTCCACTTGGTGTTAAATATACTGGACAATGAACTGAGATGAGTTTGTCATGTCCCAAATGGCACCCGCAGCCCTCACAGTCTTCCTCTGAGTCCGCACTTTCACAACATAATGCTGCATTGACCGCCGGGAAGAAGTAAACTGCGTAACCTGCTCCAGTGCGGGCTCAGTTGAAGTGCGCATCTACATAATGCGCATAACAGCTCATAACAGCCGCAAATCTCACAAGCACCCTTTTGAGACCTAAAATGACAAATTGGACACCCTGCAGTCTTGTGGACTTAAAGGACAAGCGTCCATTGTAAGTTCACAAGACCGAGAGTGCACATGAAGTGTGCCATTTGGGACTAAATACACCCCCCCCCCCCACATTCACTATTACCTACGTTAGTCCCTTACTACAGTACAGTTGAAGGACTGAATAAAAACTTGTGAGAGGATTCAGACAGCCGTTGTATATCGGCTATACACTAGTTATCACTTGGTCTCAGCTATGGTTTCAGACACCACTACAAATGGCTGTCCCCTCAAATAATGTCCTGTTTGAGGGTACAGGGGGCGATTTCGGATTCAGCCATTGAGACTCCAGGACTATCATGGTTCCCTTCAATTTTTTCTCTTAGCCTTCTACGAAATATCTCATCTGGCCAAACAGATTCAGAAAAATGTTTTTGACACAGTGCAGTCATGAGGCAGTGCTGGTTTCTCTAGAATGAAGAGGATTTAGGGCTTAAACAAAAAAAGAAATGCAAATGCAGAAGGAAACACACTGCCTGGTCATCAGGGGGCAGAAGAAAACAATTAGCCTCCCAGCCATTTCTGCTCACTGGATGGCTGACCACCTGCAAGACAGTAATCACAGACAAACAACAAAGCACAAGAGAAATCCCCTCTTGCCACCCCATGCAGGGAGAGACTGGCTCGGAAGATCATCAGTTTCTTCATTTAGGCTTTTTGCCCCTCCATTTTGTTTCATTGGATATTCATGAGCAGAAAGGCAATAAGAGATGCTCATAATCCAACAGCCAGTGGCAATGTTTAGACTGCATTCCCAACAGGTTGAAGTTAATGAAATATGAGGTTAATCAAAAGGAGAGAACTTTGATGTGAAACTTAGCTGCAAATAATGTTAGATAAACTGGCATCCTTTCTGCTATTTAATATGATTCTCAATGGTTTGGCTGTATGCACAAATATGCTTCCATTTTTCTCCCTGTATCCTGTCTCCTCCTGATTAATGCTCCTCATTTCCTTCCCTAACGTGCCCAAGCTTGTTTAAAGTCTCTGAAGGAGCTCAGTTTATAAGAGGTTAATAAAAAGGTCGATACAGGGCTCCATAGTAAACAAGTACTAATATGGAAAATGCAGAAAATGCAGCTGGTAAATTACAGCTAATAAACCAAATCAGTAATCCTTATTTACTGATTTTGGATTTAATTGCTACAATCCTGCACTGCTAGTAAATGTTAAAGGTGAAGTGTGTAATTTAAAAGCATTATAAAAGATTATAAATGACAAAATTCACCTTTAACATTTATTAAAATTTTGTACTAATTGATGGAAATTATTTTAGTAATGTTTAATGTAAAAGGAAATTTATATTTATGTTCTAAATGACTGAATCAAAGTTAAAATAAATGTCTCATGTTAAGACTGTAACCCTTGTTCCCTAAAAAGAGAATGAGATGCTACGTCCAGTATTGATGATTTGGGAACGATAATACCAAAATTAGTGATATCCGGTTCGCAAATGAATCGTTCTTTTTAACCGGTTCTTTTTAGTGAACCGTTCGAACCAGTTCACCAAATCGGACTGAAACGCTCTAAACGGTTTGCGTCTCAAATCAGCGCTGATCCCACAAGTTACTATAGTTACTAACTTTCTGGCATGAGTGACAGTCCCTCAGAATAGAAATAAACTAACATTTTGAATGATATGTTGTAACTCCAACAGTTCACTGAACTGAGACATATTTTGCTGAGAGAACTCAGAAGAGAACTGCTGAGATAACTCAGAAGCAGCTGACACTGAGCATGCGCGTGTAACCGAATGTAAAGCGGTTCTCGAATCAACAGTACAGAATTGAAAACCGTTTCTGTTGGACACTTTCAATACTGAGAACCGATGAGCTGATGATCTGAGCATGTGAGTTATTTGTTCATAGGAACGAAATGCAGGTTTCAATTGTATAAAACAAATCACGTTTGAAAACATCACCACATAAAGCTGTCTTATCACTGTATTATTTGTTTGGAAACACAATGGATTGTAAAACGGTCAAACTAAACATTTATTTGTTTTATCAATAATGCATGATATTTTAAAGAACAACTTTTTTCTTATTTAATTTCTAAGTCGATACACATTTTAAAATGTAATCAAAACAGTAGGTTCGATATCAGACTACATATTCAGCTTGCTGCAGTTCGCAGCTCAGCACACACACTTCTGCTGCGGTTCTCGCAGTCAGGAACAGGTTGCAGCGGTTTTTGGATCCCTAGTACAGAATCGAGAACCGTTTCTATCGGACACGTTCGATCTTTCGGACATGTTCGATTCTGAGAAACGATGAGCTGAGATACTGCGCATGCGTGATAGCGTCGTCATGAACCGAACCGTTTCTCTCGGACAGCTGATGCTGATAATATGAGCATGGCTGAACTGAAGATTTGTGTAAGTTTATGTTATGTCAGTGTAAGTTTATTTCATGTAAGTTTATTTTTTCATGTAATTATATTTATTTCAGTGTAAAACATTAGTGTTTGCACAAAAGTGGCTGTATTGAGTGATTTTGCAAAACAAAAATGAAAAAATGTATCCAAGATGATGATGATGATGACAATGATAATTATTACTATACTAAGCTTTGATTACAAATACTTTATTTGAATTTGTTTGAATGTATTTTCATCTGCTGGGATGATAGAAATGATGTCATTACGTAAGGATGTAAAAGAACCGGTGATCCGTTTTTTTTAACTGTTCATTGAAACGAATTGTCTGAAAAAAACGGTTTGCGTAAAAGAACAAAACTTCCCATTACTACCAAAAATGCCATGCTTACGAGTGCCTGTCTGTGTGAATAATGCAATCACAACTAATACATAAACACCTACAAACCCTGGGCAGAACCCATGTCCAATTGTAAAACCTCACGAATGTCTGCAGACATACCCCAAGGCCTGCTGGCAAGGGTGGTGGGGTTGCTATGGTTTTTAAAATGTTACTATTGGGTGATTTAAATGTACACGCATGTTGCTCTGGTCAATCCTTGGTTACTGAATTTTGTAATGTCTTGGATTCCTTTGGTTTTCAACAAATAAATCAGGCGACACTTGTCCTTGGTCACTTGGTACTCTAGACCTTATATTTTCACAAGGAATAAAGTTAATAATGAAAATGCTTCCTTACTTAGCACATCCAACCTCTCAGAGCAAGACAGATGAAGCACCGGGCTCTCCCGGGCAGAAGAAGCCATACCACAGGCTTCTGATCCCAGCGAGAGAGCACTGGATCCCTCGTGTGAAGAAAGAGCCCATCTCTACCCCCTCCATAAGATCCATCTGCGAACCTCAAAGAGTGAAAGGCAGGAGCGGGGTATGCGAGTAGTCTCAGTAGTATCTTGCAATGCTCACAGCCAGCTCCCTCAAGGCTGACTAAGCGTGCTTCGCTCCAGTCCCAAACAAACAACACACAATCGTTTGTGCAATTGAAATGCCTGTATGCTCCCCATAATGATGCCTATATGTTCTCTTTCAAGGGAACAAGTTGCTGCATTGAGAATGACGCTGTGTGAATTCCACTGCATAACTGCGCCCTGAAGCATATATAGAATTAGTCTAATGGCGTGATGGGACGTCATAGGCGGGTGGCATCATGGAAGCTTTAAAGTGCACACAAGCCAAACAATAGATTCTGTGCCTTCAGCAAACTCTCTGTGTGAAATTATCTATTTATTGTTTTTTTGTCATAAGCATATAAAGCAATATAGAATCTAATGGCTCGGAGCTCGCGTTTGCTCATCTGATTTTGAGAAGTGGTCCTTACATCAATGGTGCCAGATCTCTGATTATGCTTACATTCCTCTCATCGCCTGATTTATGAAGCTGTGCACACCTCTGCAATCCAGGTGTACGCAATACTTGCCCTTGATAAATGCCGCGGCTGAAAACGATCGTCATTTGAATAACACACCCCTATATATTCAAGTCTCCGCCTCCCCCACGCCCTCATTTTACGCCATGGACACACGGAAGATGGCAAAGAAGCAAAACTTCTCTGATGTGGAGATCGGGCGCGTCTCAATCATCTTATTAGTCCACTAGTCAGGGCAGTGATTAGGACATAAGTCAATGGGCTGACTCCCTGATCAGTGCCTTGACTACTGAACTAGGGAGTTGATTGAGACATGTGGATAATGAGTGCAGCAGGTGACGGTGATCCAATCCCAGTAATCAGTGACCCCGCCTCCAACACAACCACACACACATAGAGAGGAAAAAGACAATGAATTTATGAACCATGACAGTACCCCTCCCCCTGGGAGCGCTCCCTGGAGCTCCCAGGAGGCGATCGGCTTGGGCCTTGGTGCGTCTACCCACCTGAAGCAGAGTCTCGCGGGCTCTGCTCCATGTGTGACGACACCTCTGGACAAAGGCGTGAGCAGAGGGAACCGCGACTTCGGATTCCATACTGGGAAAGATAGGTGGCTGGTAACCTAAGCTACACTTAAACGGAGATAGGCCCATAGCTGACATTGGAAACAAGTTATGTGCGTACTCAACCCAAGACAGTTGCTGACTCCAGGAGGAAGGATTCTTAGAGACCAAACATCGTAACACTCTCTCAAGATCTTGGTTATCACGCTCGGTTTGACCATTGCTCTGGGGATGAAAGCCCGAAGACAGACTAACCGTTGCCCCTAATAATTTACAGAATTCACGCCAAAATTTAGATGTCTTACCCATGGCACAAACCGAACATGCCAAAACAAATTCCCAAATGTCACGAGCCATACCAGGCCACCAGAATCGTTGCTTGACCAAAAATTTGGTTCTGTCAACTCCTAGGTGACAAGCTACATTGGAACCATGACCCCATCGAATCACGTCGGACCTCATCCCCTCAGGCACAAATAATCGACTCGGTGGTCCGCCGGGCAGAGGCGTTACCCCTTCAAAGGCCGTTCTGACCTTCGATTCGACCTCCCATGAGTGTAGAGATGATAAGTCTATCAGGAAAAATGCACTCGGGAGTAGACGGGTGTTCGGAGTGGTCAAAAACACGAGACAAAGCATCGGGTTTGATGTTTTTAGAACCCGGATGATACAAAAGCGTAAAAGCAAAACGTCCGAAAAAAAGGGCCCACCGAGCCCGCCTAGAGTTGAGTCTTTTGGCCGATCTGATGTACTCCAGATTCTTATGGTCGGTCCAAACGATCAAGGGAACCCCCGATCCCTCTAACCAATGGCGCCATTCTTCCAATGCGAGTTTGACCGCCAACAACTCTCGGTTACCAATGTCGTAGTTTCGCTCGGCTGACGACAATCGATGGGGAAAAAATGCGCAAGGATGCATCTTGTCGTCCGAGGAAGAGCGCTGGGAAAGCACAGCGCCTACCCCCACCTCTGAAGTGTCCACCTCCACCACAAACTGACGTGATGGATCAGGGGCGACAAGAATGGAAGCCGAAACGAAGTGGCTCTTCAGTTTAGAAAATGTAGCCTCGGCTACACCGGATCACCTGAACGTCGTTTTGGAGGAGGTCAACGCTGTCAGAGGTGCGGCTAGTTGGCTGAAGTTACAAATAAAACATTGGTAAAAATTGGCAAACCCCAGAAACCTCTGCAGGGCCTTATGGGAATCTGGACTTGGCCAATCGACCACAGCATTAACTTTATCAGGATCCATGCGCATTCCCTTGGACGAGATGATATAACCTAAGAACGGGACAGACTGTGTATGAAAAAACGCATTTCTCCGCCTTGACAAAAAGCCCATTCTCTAGAAACCTCTGAAGCACTAGGCTGACGTGCTGAACATGCTCCTGGAGAGAGGAAGAAAAAATCTATATGTCATCCAGGTAAACATAAATGAACTGATCTACCATAGCTCTCAGCACGTCATTCACCAGTGCTTGGAAGACTGCGGGGGAGTTGGACAGCCCAAAGGGCATGACCAAATATTCAAAATGTCCCCTGGGGGTATTAAACACAGTCTTCCATTCATCCCCCTCCCTTATACCCACCAAATGATAAGCATTATGTAAGTCCAACTTAGTGAATATGGATGCTCCCTGCAACCTCTCGAAGGCTGAAGACATCAACGGCAAAGGATAAGTATTCTTTACCGTGAGGTTATTCAGTCCTCGGTAATCAATGCAAGGTCGCAGAGAGCCGTCCTTCATACCCACAAAGAAGAACCCCGCCACCGCTGGAAAAGAGGAAGGGAGGATGAATCCGGAAGCTAGAGAATCAGAAATATATTTCTCCATGGCCTCCCTCTCAGGATTAGAAAGTGAGTATAACTTGCCCTTAGGCGGAGACGTACCTGGCATGAGATCTATAGCACAGTCATAGGGACGATGCGGAGGAAGAGAAGCAGCCCGGGACTTACTGAACACTTCCTTCAGGTCGAGGTACTGGGCACGTTAGACAAATTCACCATCTCCTCCTGTAACACAGAACTTGACACAGACGAACAAGCAGACACAAGACAAGAGGCATAACATCGATTACTCCAGGCAGAGACAGAATTGTGTCCCCAGTCAACCCTGGGGTTGTGCTTGACCAACCAGGGAGGACCGAGGACGATCGGAACCAAGGGGGTGTCTGTGATGAGGAATTCCATAGTCTCAGTGTGATTACCAGATACAGTCAGAGTGATGGGGTTGGTGGTGTGAGTAATGGTTGGAAGTGTCTGTCCATTCAGAGCATGAACTGCAATAAGGCTGGAAAGGGGAGTGATGGGAATGTGGAGGTGTACAGCCAGGGAACGGTCCAGGAAGTTACCCTCCGCTCCGGAATCCAAAAGGGCCTTTGGTTCTTGTCCCAAAGTCCTGTGCTGGGAGCTTCTTGTTGTTGCATAACTCTTATGACAGATGCTTCCCTCACAGGCTGGGCTCAGGTTATGTGGAGGGGTCATCATCTCTCTGGCACCTTGGGAAGAAACATGTTGGTGTTTCTTCTGTGGTGCATCAGATCATGAGTATAGCAGCTTTGTAAGCCTTATTATAGGAGTATCCCTACACGAGGTGTGTAATATGGCAGGCTGGACCTTTCCGCACACATTCTTCAGGTTTTACAACCTAGATTTGGGCTTCAACCCTGGGTCTTAGTTATGCTCTTCTGATTCCACACAAGAGAGACATTGTTCAGTATGGTGGCATGGGTATAAACATTCTCCCAGCGCCATTTTTTGCCACAACCCAAGTTCTCTTGCAAGTTCCCTTGGATGACTTGTTTCAGCCTATCAGAAGCTTACATTGTTTGGTCTTTGTGCACCTTATAGCTTCATTGTCATGGCACCCTGCATATGATGTCCCATCGTACCATTGGAATGATTTCACATTAGTGATGTCCGGTTCGTGAACGAATTGTTCTTTTTAACCAGATCTTCATAGTGAACCGATCGAACCAGTTCACCAAATCGAACTGAATCATTCTAAACGGTTCACGTCTCAAATCAGGGCTGATCCCACAAGTTACTATAGTTATTAACTTTCTGACATGAGTGACAGTCTCTCCTACTAGAAATAAACTAATATCTTGAAGTAGATGTTGTAACTCCAATCGTTAGCTGAAGTGAGACATGTTTTGCTGAGAGATCTGATGAACTCACGAGCAGCTGATACTGAGCATGCGCGTGTAACCGAACGTAGCAGTTCTCGGATCAGCAGTACAGAATCGAAAACCGTTTCTGTCGGACATGTTCGATACTGAGAACCACTGAGCCGATGAGCTGCGCATGTGTGTTATTTGTTCAGAGGAACGAAATGCAGGTTAAGTGTATAAAACTCATCACGTTTGGAAACATCACAACAAAGCTGTCTTATCACTGTATTATTTTA
This sequence comes from Pseudorasbora parva, assembly GCF_024679245.1. NCBI lineage: Eukaryota > Metazoa > Chordata > Actinopteri > Cypriniformes > Gobionidae > Pseudorasbora > Pseudorasbora parva. Next base: position 18,443,465 of record NC_090184.1, read on the forward strand.
AAGTTTGGAAACAATGGATTGTAAAACGGTCAAATTAAACATGTGTTTGTTTTATCAATAATGCATGATATTTTTAGGAACAGGGAACAGCTTTTTTTCTTATTTAATTTCTAAGTCGATAGGCATTTTAAAATGTAATCAAAACAGTAGGTTTGATATAGACTACATATTCATCTTGCAACAGTTCAGCTCAGCACACACACTCTGATACAGCGGTTCTCGAGTCAGGACCGGGTTGCGGGTTGATCTTTCGGATCACCAGTACAGAATCGAAAACCGTTTCTATTGGACACGTTCGATCTTTCGGACATGTTCGATTCTGAGAACCGGTGAGCTGAGATACTGAGCATGCGTGATAGCGTTGCAACCAAACTGTTTCTCTCGGACTGGGACAGCTGATGCTGATAATACATGAGCACAGGTGAACCGAGGATTTGTGTAAGTATGTTATGTCAATGTAAGTTTATTTAAAGGTCCCATGGCATGAAATTCTAATTTTATGAGGTTTTTCAACATTAATATGAGTTCCTCTAGCCTGAATGTTTTCCCCAAGTCGCTAGAAATTTTGATCAGTATAAAACGAGTTCAAGCTGTCTTTCTCTGCCTTTGAGAAAATGGGAGCTCAGATGAGCTGATCTTGAATTCTCCTGTTATGACGTCATACCAGGAAAGGTTACCGCCCCTTCCTCTGCTTTGCCCGCCCAGAGAATTAGTAGAAAAAGGAGACAGTTTTATCAGTGGATGTCAGCAGCAGCACAGGCTTTACCATAAGGATTTAACAGCACCGCCACAAACAGTGAGTAACAGTGTTCATTAATGCCTGATCTGGGATCAGTGAGTTCTGATGTGTAGGTAATCATTCAAATTCACACAGACTTTCTTTCAAATTGGTTAAAACTGTCAGTCCTGCAGCTGGCCGTCTTAATGCATCAGTGAATCAAGCCAGTGACTAAAACCATCAACTTCACGTCATTTCTGTTAGCAGCATGAAACAAATCTGTTATTTAAATGATTAAACTACAGAGAGTATTCAAAGAACACTCTTTATAATGTTCCGATTGGTCAATCACACGTTTATATGACACTGCTCATTATGCTCAACAGAAGCTCTTACTCTATTCATGTCGATGTCGTGTTTGCTGTTAGCTGTGGTGAAAGCATTTTGTGAGAGAAATAACATTGCAAAGTTCACTTGTGTTTATTCAGAGCTCTCAGATACAAACTAAATAAACTAGCACTCTCAAAAACTCGGTACAATAACACTTCCTCAACAATCCTTCCCCAGCTCCTTCTCTCTCATGCTGCGTCCCAATTCGCCTACTTATACTACGTCCTAAAAGCATGTACTCTTTTTGTGAAGAAAAAATATATGCTTTTGAGTGTGTAGCAGAAAAGTATGCAAGCTTCGGGACATACTACTTCGCCATCTTTAACGGACTCGCTTAGTTACGTGCATCCCGTCATCTGCCCTGTCAATCATTGTCAGATTCGTCACAGTTCAAATCTTCCATATTCAGTTTAATCTCCTGCCGTATCGGAGAGAAATGTAGCCGCTCGTTGATCTGCCATGGGTGGGTCTTTGTGGGTCAGAGATTCTCCAATGTGTTTGCAGTTTAAATATAATGATGCATTTAAAAGTGAATGGCCAAACGTGTCATTAAAAAAGTTCACAATGCTGCTGCAGGTGAAATATAATGTGGACAACACTGAATAAATATATTTTTGTCAGGTTAAATATTGATAGTTGGTCACTCAAACCCCATTTATCTAAACTTCTCTACATAACCGTCTGACTCGCACATCCACCATGTTTGTAGTTTTTTTAACGCTTTTTATCCGTGTTTGTAGATCTATTCGAATCCTCGTCCAACTCGCAATGGGTTGTGGGCAATATCAGCCGTTAGAGTGCACATCGATCCGTACTTCGAATTCGGACCGGAAATAGTAAACCATCCTAATTATCGTTATCGAGAAAATCCCAGAAAATATTGAAATATCATTTTTGGTTAATATCGCACACCCCTATTTTACATGTTTCAGGAAGCAATCACACAGAAGCGTTTCCAAAGTGTCAATACTTAACACAGCCTAAGTTCCCTTGTCCAAACCAGATAATCGCAAATCCCTGTGACTGTTCTAAATATTTATTTAGTCATGTCTGTCTCACAGTGCTGATTACACAAGGCTGAAACAAACACTAAACCCTAACCTCAACCTGTTAACCTAAAAACTGTGCTGTTATCACATGATTGAATCCATTCATGATAACTCAGAACTGAATCCATGAAGCCTGATGTTATTTTGACAGGTGACTGTGTGATTGAATAGACCATTGAAATCGGCTGTAGTTCATGAGTTTGTGCTAAACTGGTTTTGGGAGGAAAAAGCATATTCTTTAAGTAGGTACTTCACTTCCCTCACCGTTGTCTGTTTTTGTTGATCACAACCGCTCAACTTACCTCTGACTCCTTACCTGTTTTGCTTCACGCATGATCCTCATCGTTGTTAGCCTTCATCGGTCCTCCTCTTCAGTTCTGATCATCCGTCTTGCCAGTCGCCCACCATCTGCAAAGTCAAAGAGCCTATTACCATCGAGCTAAGTTCATTCAAACTGTCTTGCTCTCTGTCATGAATTACAATACCTGTATTGTCTGTCTCCTCCTGTCCGCTGACAATAAATTACATGCAGGCATTATTTAAGTGCAAGGTACAAACATGTATGTGTCACCATTATAGTTTTATTATTATAATTGTTATTATTGCTATTTACGCTTGTCCCTCACACTCATTCTCTGTCTGATCCCTGTTACGTTATGTTGTGGTTTGTGTTTACATATCTGCCTGTCTTAAATTACCTGAAATTAAACTATGTATTTGTCTTCGTCTGTCTGTCTGCAAGCTAACTGTGACAGTATATACATAAAAATGCACAACAACTTTTTTTAAAATATAACATATGTATATTTGGATGCAGCCAAAACATATAATTTTCCTAGAAGATTCAGCTCACTCATGCATTTAAATTCAGTCACTCAGGAAATGTGAAGCATGGCCACTGAGAGAAAAACCTGGAAGCGGTCCAAAGTGCAGGCTGTTGACATGAAATCGTTGATGATGCTAATGCTAATATAATTTTAACCACTTAGTTTCTCTGGGTACTGTATTATACCATTGAACTTCATAAACTTAATCAAGCTTTTGTTCAATCAAGCCATTTTGATGTTGCAAAAGGGTAGATCAAATGCAGCGTCAAATGAAATATGAACAGTGAGTTATATTAAGTTAATTACTCTTGTGGCCATAAAACGTAGCAGTCTCAATGTATAAATATCCTTCTGTGTGTATGAAAACCCCATTGGGAGTTTATTGCAGCATATTCTCACAAGCATTGAAGTCATACAAAAGATATATGAATGATGTTGTTATTGAAACTTAAAATATTGCGAACGCTGGCTTTTAGCCATTTAGTGGAGCTGAGTTGCGTACACCACAATGATTATGAAAAAGGATAAGATGAAATATGGTAAGACAGTAAATTATAGGAAATTGTAAGTCGACAGGATGGTAGAGAATGGACTGTTGTGTAACTGTGCTGTTTTCATGGATCATTGCAGTTATGAAATTATGGAGAATCTTTACCTTGTCTCCGGATGCCCTCCTGGTTGTTTGGATTTGTGCCTGTTTTGTTCATATTACATGATTACACACTCTGAGGGAATGGAATATGAAGAGACCTCCATCAGACCTTGAGCTGTGTGCGTCATAGACAGAAATATATTACTTATGGTGCCTTTGCAATGAGTGACCCTTGACCTGGGAGCGTTGCCACCTTTTGAAATAGTCCAAAACAAATCTGTGTGAGGCTTGTTTCTAGCTTTGATTTGTAATGGAATACTAACTTACTACACACTCAACAACTCTGAATGCTGGCTACTATTTTTGTTAAAATTTGTGAATGTATGGTTACATTTACCATAGCTCTGTGAAAGAGGAAAATGTACTGGTGTGACATAATTGCGAACAAAATCAGGCCAAAATGTGTGTAGTTTGTTTCGGAAATGCAAACCAGCTTGCTAAAGCAGACTTTCCAGGGCTGCATTTTCCAAAAGCACCATAAGCCTAAGTAGGCATCTTAGGCATCTTAGGTATCTTAGGCATCAATAGCCTAGAAATCTAAACGCACCCTAGCAGCAGCAAATTTAATCTGCCCGCAAGTGTCGTCTAGGAACTCTCAATACCCTTCTGAGCTGTACTCCTCTCACTCTGGACGGACCAATCACATCGTGTATAGAGTCGGCGGGCAGGGCCATAATGACACGGCCGAGTTGCGTTTGCGTGCTTCTAGTAAACACAGAAACTGGCTAACGGCGGCGGTCTTTCGAATCAGCTTTGACTGCGATTCTGGAAGACTTGGAGTTAAGCTTTTCTCTGAGAAAAGAACAAAGAACGGCACTGAAGTCATTCTTAAAAAGGGAAGATGTGTTCGGAGTTTAGCCGACCGGATACGGTGAATGTTTAATCTATCAACAAGCTCTGTTTCACCTTCGTTGCTCTGGTTGGTGTAGCGCTATCCTATCGCGTGCAGAGGGAGTTTGAAAGACAACCGTTTATCCCGCCCCTCGAATTGAGCCCTGTCTATGGTGAGTTTCCAGACCAAACATCTTGATGTGGGTCTGGCTTGTCAGGCTAAGGCACCAATAGTCTGTACGATCAACTTCGTCTGTACATCTGTACAACTACGCTCAAGATGCTTTGGAGAGCTCAGTCCAGAAAAGTTTGCTGTGGCTGGTAAACACTTTCAAACTACCATGGGTCTGTAGCAGTTACACAACTATTATGTAATTCCCATGGACCAATGGTGTGGCTCTGAGGCTCCACTTTTTCAATCCTTAGTATGTAAAATTATTTACAGGCAGAGCATTTTACTGATTTTCTATTGGTCTTATATTCAAGTAGCTTTTTTTGCCATTTACAGAGTCTCAGAACCTGGTCCTACCAGACTCTCATAGATTTCATTTGTGCAGAGAGTCTGGCCACTCTCCATTGACAAGCATTAACTTCCTTGAAGGCTTCCTCTGTTGAAGATTAAACCTTTTAGATCTGCCCAGAGACACTCTGGATCTTCCATAACCAATCACTAACGTTTGGTGGTGACATATGTCATCTCAAACCATAGACTGTAGTGCACAACATCAACGCCATCATTCTCAGCCCCTCCCTCTGTTTGCTGATTGGACCGGTTCAAATTTGATCAGAGAAAACCAGAAAATATACCGTAATCCCAGACGTATTACTGAAGGAAAAGGAAAATTGAGTGGAAGTACGTAGGAGGGCGGAGCCATCTCAGGCTTACAATAACAAAAAAGTGATTATAGCAAATTTGAAATGATCTTTCAGATTTTTAGACACAGCACTTTTATGCTGACGGTTTGTACCAGTCATGACAGTGTTGTATCATTGGGTGATGAGAGAGACAATAAAATAACTAAAGCAATTGAGTTAACATGCTTTCTCATGCATTCTGACTAAATCAAACACCAAAATGTCTCATCCAGACACATATTTGGAGGATGATTATGAGCTATTTCAGGCCGCAATTATTACCAAAGGCAAACCGTTTTTACAAGACAAATCCCAGACACCTAATGCTTGCATGTCAGCACGTAAAAGCACATGTCCGTGTTCAGGGTACACGATCCCAGGCACGACAACCTAATCACTGGCCGCTCAATCTAGACTTAGAATAGAACCACAAAACAAGACCAAAAAAAACTCTAGCGGATGAAACACATGAAACTACATGACATCTGCAGTGGAGTTTGGCCTAATCACTTTCATTTTTCTTCTCTATACATCAAGGGCTGCAGGATGAGAGCGTATAAAGATAAACAGAGGCAGTGTTATTGCTCTATGGGTTTCATCATCACGACACGGACGTGAGCAATAGCAGACATGTACACGTCACATGTACAACCCTTTTCCTTTTGATTTCCGTCTACAGATCAGAGAGGGGGAGCCACTGTTTTCACTTCAAGAGGGTTAAAAACACTTACTCATCCAGCCTTTTATGTTGTTTTTGGCTAGTTTGAAGCAGGTAATTGTGTTCAGCATATGGAATTATACAACAAGAACCTTAAGTCAGTAAAATACATTTTCAAGGCACAAGGACCTATTGAATCTCTCTTAACCAAAGAGCTCAATATGGAAAAAAGAGCACTTTACTGTGCCAAGGACTGAGTCCAAGTTCACTTTCTGTTTTTGCACCGATGCAAGCGATCTTCTGGGAATGCATTAATTAAACTACAATTTAAAGAAAGAAAGAAACAAGATCATGAATGACTTTTGCTGTCTTTTCTTAAGTTAATCCATTTGTGGCTGATCCATATTGTTCCGAGTCAGCAAACCGGCTGATTTATAGGAAAGTAAAAATGCTTCTAGAGCAGTATATTTCCCAAAAGAGAGAGAAAAGAGCAATTTTAGATCCGGATAATCTCTTTATAATAATTGTATTTACAAAGTTTTTGCATTTACACTCGGACAATTTAATGCTGAATTTAATGAAAGTGTCAAGTGGTTCCAAACCCATGAGCTGAGTAAAATAAATGTCAATTCAAACCCATTTTAAAGATGCAACTACAAGAGATGGGTTACATTTACAAAATGTATAGTGCAGAAGATCAGCATATTCATTAGGTCTGACACTGTGTGAAAAATAAAACAGTAAATTAGATGAGACTGGACAATATCAATGGTCCAAAAAGCATGATAAACTACACTGTAAAAAAATATTGTTGGTTTAACTTAAAAAAGTAAGTAACCTTATTTAAAATGAAAAATTTGAGTTGATACAATGAAGGACATTGGTTTAATAAGTAAAAACTCAAAATATTATTGTATTTGAACACATAAAAAAATAGATAAATCATGAAAATAGCACAATTTGGTGTCATCACAAATAAAACATACACAATTACCCAATATGCTTACACTATCTTTTAATAATAGTTGAATAAAGGTTATCAATTCTCACAAATGTTCATTGTATTAAATTAATTTTTTGATTTCAGTGAACTAAAAATGTTAAGGCAACCAAGTAACTTTTTTTACTTTATTTTATTTTATTAATTATAATAAATTATTAATACAACTATTACTTAAGCTTGATGTAAAAGCATTACTACGAAAAAAAGTGTTTATTTAAGGGATTTCTGAAAAAATAACAAAACCTCCCATCAACCTTTGACATGACTCAAGAGGTCTAAAGAAGCATGTGTTGCTAACTCAAGAAAAAGGTTAAGTAAGCATACACTATGATTAATTTATCATTTTACATCCATCAAACCTATTAATAAAAATGTTCTGGTCTAGACTATACGTCACTATCACTGTACAGGGGGTGACCACTTCTGAGCGTGTCACTGTTACAAAACACTGCACAAACAACAGATAAAGTTAGTTCCGAAACGCTGCAGCCTCCTCAGACATCATGTTGGTGCTCTTTACAAATTTACAGCAACCTTGACAAAACCTGCAAGGAAACCCAGAGTTAAACGTTTTAGCGGGTTTTGAGGGGGTTGAAATCTGATTGAACCCCATGTGAGTGAAGACACTAGCTGAAAGTTTGAAATGGATTATACTTGCACTTCCATTAACTTTACTGACAGTATTTTGGGCAGATGATAAATGTCTCTCAGCTGGTGGGTGATGAAGTGCTTGGAGCTTTTTTAGATTTTTGGAAATGCAGTGTAGAGAGGAGATTCTTACTGTGGGAGTAACTAAATGAAAAGAGAGGAGGAGGAAGAGGAAGTAACACCTGAGGGCAGTGCCTTTCTTCAGATGGCTCCTTTCAATAATCTTGAGCTAAGAGACAGTGAGAGTAAAAGACAGATGCTGCATCCAAAATCGCATACCATAGGTACTACATTCGGTTTGAAGCGTGCTCCGTGACTGTTAAAAAAGTCTTTTATATATAGTATGAATGGGAATTAAATTCAGAAGTATCACATTCACCATGTTGCTTCACTGTCATTTACAACTCCTCTCACATGGACTCATGGGATAATAAAGTGTCCAGTAGAAGCACATTTCGAAATATTGTTTAATGAATTCTATGAATTTGGATGTACTAATTAATTAATTAAATCATTCATTCATATGTGACCCCGTCTGTGAAACCCTGGCTAAAGTCGCAAAATTTAATTATGAGATTTTGATCGTCAAAGTGCCATAGCCATAAAAAGGACGAAAATAGGTAATTTGTGTTTATTTCTGTAAATGATCAATTATACCAAGGGGTTTGAGATACAATACTCAATTTTTAATTCATATTTAAACATGCATGAAACATGCGTTTGCACACAAAAAATATCAGATGCGGGCTCCCTTAACATCGATTTTAATCATCTCAGGGGGTTTTCATCACAACAACACCAGCTGATTCGTATGATAGATCGGTTCAGGAACTTATTTTTTTTACCATTAGGAAGAGAAAGACATTAATTTCAAACGACTCGAGCTGCAAACAGGTCATTGCGACTTTAGCCGGGTTCAGATGTCTGGCAAGATATTTTCGTGTCATCGCCAATATTTTAATATTTTCTTCTTTGTTTTGTAGCGCAACATTGTGCCAATAATAACCATCTTAATTTAAAGTCATATTAGGCCTGCTATGTGTCAATATAAAACATGTTGTGGATGGTGGTGCATCAGATTAATGCAGTTTTTCCCAACCGGGGAGCGCGTGGGTGCCGCGTAAAGGTTTCAGCACGGACTTTGCATCGCGGTTCATCTCACATCTGATGATGCATCTTTAATATAGGTTGTAACTTGAAAATAATGCTTTATGTATGTTTCTGTCGATGGATACACGTGCTTGCTCCTCAGTTATACATTACAACAACAGCGATAATAAAAGAAAACTTGGGCAAACGGTCTCTCTTAGTAAACTTTGTTTAATGCATGTGAGTGCTGCCGTATCTTCGAATATGAATACGGGTGAAGAGCCAGAAGACACGATGGAGAACTCACGTGTGATCGCGATGTGAGAAGATGTGTCTCTGTGCGGTCATCCGAAATTGCACATGCGCGCAACTATTGAGTTATCTTTCAAGTCCTGCGCTTGAACGGACAAACTCACACAAGAAGTAGCCGATGTCAACATGTCCATCTTGATGAGTATCCAAGCAGACATAGTCTGAATATGCCTTAAGTTAACATACAGTCGAGAAAGCGATAAGGGTCTTAAAGGAGCAGTGGCCTATAGGCCTACTGCTGTCTGTTAATGTTAAAAAGATAAGGAATCACTCACTGCTCTTGATTGAATAGCTTTTGTAAATTTAATAAGGATTAATATTTAATTTAAACAGTTAAATATGCAGTAATTTTTCATTTGATTACTTTATTCAATTTATTTACCTAAAACTAATGTTAGACCTACCTGAAAAGAAAATAAAAAAGCATTATTTTATTATCTTTGCTCAATAGTAATTATTTGTGCTGCTGCTTGTATTTAAGTTATTTGTTCTTTTCTCTATTTTTATTTGACAGTAGTCATTTTTTCCATGAACATAGCAAATACCGAAACAAACAGAAACCGTCAACCTGAAACTGTGAACCTAAAACCGAATCGTGAGCAATCTGTACCGTTACACCCCTAGCGTAACGTATGCGAGGGGGTGCCATAAAATGTAGAACATTTTCAAAGTGCGCCATGACTGAAAAAAGGTTGGGAAACACTGAATTCATTAATTAAGTTATCTAGGCTATCTGGCATGGCAGCACTTAAACGCGAGCAGGAACAGAAAATAGCTGATTGCTTAAACAGCTTTTCTGATATTAATCTCGGTGGAATTACCCCGAATAATGATATAACCGGGTTTATTGAAGAAAGTGCAGTTTTGGAACAACATGAGGGTAAATAAATGATGACAGAATTTTCATTTTTGGGTGAACTATCCCTCTTTTTTTTTTTTTTATTACTCCAGTATTGTACTTAATATGTTACATAGTAGCCCAGTAAAATAATTTAAGTTAGAGATTTTCTATTGAAATGTAATATATTAATAATTTATATATTAATGCCTTTTTCCATGGATATTTAATTTTATTAATAAAGTTATACAAATAATTTCAATTAATTGACATGGTAATTGTTGCTACAATCAAGCTCTTGTACCCCCTAATTCGTTTGAATGTTTTTGTGCTTTTTGGACATACGCATCATAATAAATAAGCCTGTTTTACAAACTTTTAAGAATTTTCCCATAAATGTGTCATATATCACTGAAAATGGGAGAATCTCAGCTTTAATGTGGTATATGGCTCATATGCAGGATAATTATGCATCAAATGTGTTGCAGTTTTATAAATAAGCTTGTTTTTACATTGGAATTTCTCAAAACATGATTTTCTGAGCCCGAAATTCAGCAAATCTTTAACATAACCATACTCAGTAATTTAACAGAATGTTCTTTACATTATGTAGAATGATTTTATGTAGAAAACAGTGAATCACAAAAAAAATGACTTTAGGAGGGTTTTCTCAGGCAGGGTCACATATAATTTATCTGATTTACTTTTTTTAATGAAATATGCTGAATCTGATCTTCTTCGCCTTCCCTCATCTTCCTTGGACTCTTAAGACATGACAGTATGACCACACTATCATATTTATAACTGAAATTTATCAATATATTAATATGTGCTGAGGCATGGAATTTATTAGTATTTATACATTTTCATGATTTAACTTTATTTTATTTCAGTTTTAGTACTTTTTTACAACTTAACTTTATTGCAGTTAGTTGCCAAATAAACATTTGTTATTTATGTTTAGGTTATCATTTTAGTTAACAATAACAGTACTGCATAATGTAATTTACATACATTACATTAAAGTTTATTTTGCACCTCTCATCAAGAGCCAAGATTTATTATCAATTCCAGATATGCTAATCAGGTTTGGCATCATCTTTTTTTTTCCTTGTGGGATGGCATGGATCAAAATCATCAATCAAAATTGATTTGATCTCTCTCAACCCATCCACCCCCCCCCCCCCCCAAACCGCCATATGCTCCCCGCCCCACAGAAATATTGCAGCTGTGAGGAAATGTCCTGTGAATAAAACAGATGAATATAAAGAAACACTTCATCGCCTGAAGTACTTATATAACGGTGTGTTATCTAAAGTTCTCATTTTGGATTGGCCATCTGCTCTTGCCATCATCTCCGGTTGATGAAGGCTACATCAGACATGATGTCTTCCACAATGTCAAAATGTGATCTTTTTAATAAAAAGTTATTTCACACTGCATAACTCTCACAACCTCTCCTCTCTTCAACTCACATTATGGCCCACTCTCATAATTTAAAATAACATTTACTGCAAATGTAATCACTCTCAGAGATTAAGGGTTTACATTTGCTCTTCCATATGGCCCAGACAAGTTCAAGAGTGCGATCATAATGCAGCTGAATATGTGATCTTGTTCCCCTCTGATGTTTATGTAATATTTTGGCTAATTTTATGCTGTTTCAGCAAGAGTACCAGTCACATCGGGAGTCACAGAGGTTAAAAATATAGTTGCAGCTTCATTAAGTAAATACAGGAAACCTCAAACAAACTAGAAAAAAATACAGATACAAACAACGGATGTAAGCACCAAGTAGCAATTTACAATAAGTTTTAATTAGTTAACAACTAGTTAACATGAACTATGAATAAACAATAATTCATCATTTACTAATACATTAAAAGTTGTATGTGATAACATTAGTACTGTGAACTTACATGAGCAATCAATGAACAGTTGTGTTTTTTATTAACAAATATGTGGAAAAGTTAATAAATACTGTAAAAATTACACTCACCTAAAGAATTATTAGGAACACCTGTTCAATTTCTTATGAATGCAATTATCTAATTAACCAATCACATGGCAGTTGCTTCAATACATTTAGGGGTGTGGTCCTGTTCAAGACAATCTCCTGAACTCCAAACTGAATGTCAGAATGAGAAAGAAAGGTGATTTAAACAATTTTGAGCGTGGCATGGTTGTTGGTGCCAGGTGGGCTGTTCTGAGTATTTCACAATTTGTTCAGTTACTGGGATTCTCACACACAACCATTTCTATGGTTTACAAAGAATGCAGTGTAAAGGGAAAAACATCTGGTATGCGGCTGTCCTGTGGGCGAAAATGCCTTGTTGATGCTAGAGGTCAGAGGAGAATGGGCCGACTGATTCAAGCTGATAGAAGAGCAACTTTGACTGAAATAACCACTCGTTACAACCAAGGTATGCAGCTAAGCATTTGTGAAGCCACAACATGCACAACCTTGAGGCGGATGGGCTACAACAGCAGAAGACCCACCGGGTACAACTCATTTCCACTACAAATAGGAAAAAGAGGCTACAATTTGCACAAGCTCACCAGAATTGGACAGTTGAAGACTGGAAAAATGTTGCCTGGTCTGATAAGTCTCGATTTCTGTTGAGACATTCAGATGGTAGAGTCAGAATTTGGCGTAAACAGAATGAGAACATAAATCCATCATGCCTTGTTACCACTGTGCAGGTTGGTGGTCGAGGTGTAATGGTGTGGGAGATGTTTTCTTGGCACACTTTAGGCCCCTTAGTGCCAATTGGGCATCATTTAAATGCCACAACCTACCTGAGCATTGTTTCTGACCATGTCCATCCCTTTCTGACCACACCATGTACCCATCCTCTGATGGCTACTTCCAGCAGGATAATGCACCATGTCACAAAGCTCGAATCATTTCAAATTGGTTACTTGGACATGACAATGAGTTCACTGTACTACAGTCACTATCAATACTATCAATCAATACACTATCAATATGGGCCAACATTACTAAAGAATGCTTTCAGCACCTTGTTTAATCAATGACGCATAGAATTAAGGCAGTTCTGAAGGTGAAAGGGGGTCAAACACAGTATTAGTATGGTGTTCCTAATAATCCTTTAAGTGAGTGTATATTGCTCTTTTAGTATTTTGCTAGTTAATGTTAGTTAATACATTAATGTTAGTTAATACATTAATACTAACAAAGATAACTTTTTGTAAAGTCTTACCAATAACCATCACTGGTCTCCTCTCCTACTGAGGCTTATATATGCCAGTTTTCACAGACAAGGCTTAAAGAGTTAGTTCATCCAAAAAGTATTTCATAATTTGCTCATCCTCAAGCCATCCTAGGTGCATATGACTTTTTTCTGTCAGCCAAACACAATTTGGAGTTCAGTCTGATAGGTGAGTCTGGGTTTGGTGGATGCCAGGAGAACATTACCTGCCTGACTGCATTGTGCCAACTGTAAAGTTTGGTAGAGGAGTCGTAATGATATGGGGCTGTTTTTCAAGGGTTGACTTATGCCCCTTACTTCCAGTGAAGGGAAATCTATATGCTTCAACACACCAAGACATTTTGGCCAATGCTATGATTCCAACGTGATTCCAACTTTGTGGTAACAGTTTGAGGAAGGCCCTTTTTCATTCCCGGTGCCCTAGTGCACAAACCAAGGTCCATGAAAACATGGTTGGATGAGTTTGGTGTGGAAGAACTTGAGTGGCCTGCACCCTCAACCCCATCAAACACCTTAGGGATGAATGGAGATTGCGAGCCAGGCCTCTTTGTTCAACAATATGGTGCCTGACCTCACAAATTCTCTACTGTTTTATTAATTTATATGTAGTATATGCAGTTCATGTTGGTGTAATGGGCAGGTGTCCCATTTTTTCTCAATATTGTGTATAAAGGGGAAAAAAATCATTTTATTTGGAATCTCCGACTCTTCAAAATGGAGGGTGAAGGAAATAAAATGTGGTTGTGTCGGTTGGGAACATTGAGCTTGTTTTGATGAATGCTTGTGCCATGACATTTCGAGCTTGGGCAACCGTGGACATTTTTTTGTTATTCATATCCCTCATAAATAAACAAAATTAGATATGTAAAATCATCAAAAAATGGCCAAAAAGGAACTGGTTTGATAGGGTACCACTATAAATTATTCTGCCGTGAAGTCAGTAATCAAATCAGTTCTTTCCCCAGATATTAAATTTGTAATGCAAATGTGATTGATGTTGCTTATGCCTGAGCAGAATAAAAGCAGACAGGGGGGAAAACTGATGGCTGGAATATATGAATTAAAAACACTGAACACATTTCTCAGCATTTTGTAACACCTTTATACATTTTGCCACTCAACCCGAACAGAACGTGCACACTGTTTGATTTTACTAAAAATTTAAAGATAAGTGGTTGCATGAAAACGATTTATCTGCATTTAAATATATTAGTTGCATTTACTCATTGGTTTTCGGTTATATCATCTCAATTATACAGAGTAAAGTGATTCATTTAAACCATATCTAATCATACTTATCCTAAACAAATGAATACTGTATATGAGCTCAACCATACATGCTTATGTTGATATCTTTTAGACAGTAAATGGGAAATAAACACTTTATGCATGGTCTCAAGATTCCCACTCCCTTGCTTGCTCCACTGATTAAAAATGAATTGTGACTTGTGATGTACTTTACCGCCTCCTCTCACAATCTGTCTGCACTACAAAAATAGGATAAACTGTCTGTCCATAAAAAAGCATCTCTTTAGAAATCAGAAAGGCTGTATAATACAGGTCAAGTTAATAAAATGACACAATAAAATACAACCCAACTCCTACATTCTCTGAAAAAAAGGCTCAACATTGTGAGTGTTGCACTGACATTTGTGACTGAAGTCTAAAAAACTGTTTGATTAAATTTTGGTCTGGTTTTACTAACAGGGTGTACTCGAAACTCTGACTTTGTCTTGGACTCGGTCTCAAGACCATATTTTAATGGTCTTGGTCTTGTCATGGACTCGTGTGCACTTGGACTCGGTATTGACCCTATTAACATATTAAAAATTGGACTTATTCTCGAGTCCACTCGAGGCACATTCAGAATATTACATAATTATTACTGTACGTTAATATTTTTTTAATTGATGTTTGATTGACACTTCCAGTGATTGGTGATTTTCTTGTGCGCAGCTGCGCATGACTTGAGACTAGCTTTAGTGCAAAGACTCCGGCCAGGTTCTCTTCCACACCCATGACTCTGACTCTGACTCAACTTTCTCTGAACTCTGTCGCGACTCGGACATAACCCTCTCTGAACTCTGTCACGACTCGAACATAACCCTCTCTGAACTCTGTCACGACTTGAAAATAACCCTCTCTGAACTCTTTCTGAACTCGGTCTCGACCCTGCCTCAACGCTCTCTGAACTCTGTTGCGACTCAATCATAACCTCTCTCAACTCTGTCGCCACTCGGACATAACCCTCTCTGAACTCTGTCACGACTCGGACATATTCCTCTCTGAACTCGGTCGTGACTCGGACATAACCCTCTCTGAACTCTGTCGCGACTCTGACTCAACGCTCTCTGAACTCTGTCTCGACTCGGACATAACCCTCTTTGAACTCGGTCATGATTCGGACATAACCCTCTCTGAACTCTGTCGCGACTCGGACATAACCCTCTCTGAACTCTGTCACGACTCGAACATAACCCTCTCTGAACTCTGTCACGACTCGAAAATAACCCTCTCTGAACTCTGTCACGACTCGGACATAACCCTTTCTGAACTCGGTCTCGACTCTGCCTCAACGCTCTCTGAACTCTGTCGCGACTCTGACTCAACGCTCTCTGAACTCTGTCGCGACTCAATCATAACCTCTCTCAACTCTGTCGCCACTCGGACATAACCCTCTCTGAACTCTGTCACGACTCGGACATATTCCTCTCTGAACTCGGTCTCGACTCTGACACAACACTCTCTGAACTCGGTCGTGACTCGGACATAACCCTCTCTGAACTCTGTCGCGACTCTGACTCAACGCTCTCTGAACTCTGTCTTGACTCGGACATAACCCTCTTTGAACTCGGTCATGATTCGGACATAACCCTCCCTGAACTCTGTCGCGACTCGGACATAACCCTCTCTGAACTCTGTCACGACTCGGACATAACTCTCTACGAACTCGGCCTCAAGTCGGACTCAACCATCTCTAAACACGGGGTTGACTCGGACTTGTCTGGCTATTACCAGACCAAGCTCAATTTAAAATTGAACATCAGTCTGGGGAGTCTGCTCTGTATTTTCTACTGCACAAGAGGTGTCATCAACTAGCATTATTCGAAAATAACTATTTGAATGTACGCAATTGAATAGTCCTTAACCAATCAGACCACAAGTAGCTTGATCAACGGGCAATGACCCATCATTTTTCTATCCTTCATCCCGTTAAACCCGCCAATAGTGAGCTAGGTGGATATGCCAGTCTTTGATTGGTTCCCACAAAAGTGTAACAGAAGCAGCTATGTTGCCGGGAATAATCAAATCGCAGGCAGGTTTACCCAGTCTAGACTCGGACTTAACCCTCTCTGAACTCAGTCTAGACTGTGACTCAACCCTCTCTGGTCTCGGTCTCGACTCGGATTCAACCCTCTATGAACTCGGTCTTGACTTGGACTCAACCCTCTCTGAATTTGTTCTCGACTCAGACTCAACGCTCTCTAAACTCTGTCTCGACTCAGACTCAACCCTCTCTGAACTCGGTCTCAACTCAGATTTGACCCTCTCCGGTCTCGGTCTCGAGTCAGACTCAACCCTTTCTGGTCTTGGGTTCTACTTAGACTCAATGCTATCTGAACTTGGTATTTACTCTGACTCAAACCTTTCTGGTCTCAGTCCCTACTCGGACTCAACCCTCTCTGAACTTGGTCTCGACTCGGACTCAATGCTCTCTGAACTTGGTCTCGACTCGGACTCAATGCTCTCTGAACTTGGTCTCGACTTGGACTCAACCCTCTCTGAACTTGGTCTCGACCCAGACTTAACCCTCTCTGAACTCGGTCTCGACTCGGACTCAACCCTCTAGAACTCGGTCTTGACTTGTACTCGAATGAGCTGGTCTCGACTACAACACTGTTAGATTAAGCCATGATTAGGCCTTAAAACCCGCTAAATCCTATGCTCAGTCCATTCAGAAGGTCCATTTAGGTGGAAACCTGACAAAAATGCAAATTTTAAAGAAAAAAATCAGACAGACTTAGAGGCTTATGCATCTGAAGTATTTAAATATGTGCTACATATAGATGATGAAGCTGTTGTAAATAAAATAAAAAACACCATCCTGTAGTTTTTTTTATTTATTTATTTAATTTTACTTAGAAAATACGTTTAGGGATTGTTCACCAAAAAAACAACAACAACAACAAATGTGATCATTTATTTTCCTTCACATTGTTCCAAACCTGTATTCATCTCTTTCTTGTACTGAACACAAAAGACGATATTATGAAGAATGTTGGTAATCAAACAGTTTCTGGACCTCACTTGACTTCCATATTTTTTTTTTATATACTATGTGAATCAATGGGGACCAGAATCTGTTTGGGTTCCAGAATTCTCCAAAATATCGTCCTTTATGTTCAACCGAAGAGGGAATTAATTTGCAGGTTAATGGTGAGAAAATGATGACAGAAGTTTTATTTTTAGGTGAACTATCCCTGTAAGAAGCAAAATTATAAGGTAAATCAATACCTATTTGCATACACTTTATTAAAATGTGTTGCATGTATGCAAAAAAGGTTTCAGCTTATTAGTCTCAGTTAGGAAACAAAGCCATGAGGATTTTCTTCATATCTCCACAACAGTAAAGAATGATTTGCTTTCCAAATTGTACTTTTTCCTTTAATGGTCTGTGAGAAGCCATAAAGAAAAACACCTAATTAAAAACTTCAATGCTAGCTTTCGACATCTAGACACATAGTTTCTTCTATGAATAATAAGCTCCTTTAACAGTGCTCTCCTGCCTCTCAAAGCCAGCGCAGCATGTTGACCGAGGTATTATCTGGTTAGTGCAGACCCACAATGCTTAGCCAGGTGAAACAGATACACAGACTGTACAAACACAAGCTCCATTCCGTTCTTTTTTCCATTCTTTACACATACATGCTAATGCCAGGGCACAGAATAGGAAAACCGTAATCCTCTGCAGTAAATTGAAGAATCACACACACAAACACACATGTGCTTCGAATCTCAGTGTGACGTTTAAATGGCAGTGACTGTTTTCATTGCTAAAGCATGAAGGACCCAAGGACACATATGGCCCATCAAACTAATCGGGACAGCTTTACGAGGGTCACATAGTGTTAGAGTCAGTTGTACACATCATGAAGATAAAACCCCTGGAGTCTCAGAATCCCTTTTCCAAACATACCCAGCTTGAAGAACCACTATCTACTCACACTGCACTAAATAATATTTATAGAAGATTTATGTTAAGTCTTTGTTGTCTCATTTAGATCAAAACAGATGTGAGATGAAAACATCTAATATTAAGATGCATCATGTGATGTGAATGTTTAACACGTTTAAATAGCTTTTTGTGGCAACATGGTGCAGCTGGTGGCCTCCATGTGTCCATTTATATTAATTTACTCAGATATCTAAAGATTAAAGGGAGGATTGGGGTTTTGAAGTTCTGTATGCAATGCCCTTGATAAATGGTCCTGTCCGTGAGACAGTATTTTATGATGTATAATCTAAGATTCAGGCCAGTGGTCATGGTAGTTTTTTATTTTATTTTTATAATTTAAATGTTTTATTATAATTATTAATAATATTCTATACATAATTAATTTCTTAGCATTTATTAAAATATTTAATCATTAATTATGATTCAGCTAGTTATAACATTTCTTTTTCCAAGTGTTCATGAACTGAGAAATTACATTTTTGGCATATAAGAGGTTCATCACACTTTAAGAATATCCTGTCAGTTTCGGAACTTCTTATCTAAAAATAGGTGAAAGACTGCCTCTGCAATAAGAAAATCAATGCCTGCTTCATCATAGCAATTTTGGCCCAACCCATTGGCGTGTTAGTTAGATGACAAGGAGAGAAGAGTAATATAGAATCACTGGACTAAAAATAATATTACCTTCCAAAGGATCCTAATGTTAAGAATGTGGTTATTTATTTTCAACAATGTGAATGTCTCAGTTGAGCATTATTTATTTGTATTCGGTACATTTCACTGTGGACTGTGGTAAAACTGTGGTAAATCAGTCAAAAATGTCAGGTTTGGCCAACAGTAATGCAACAACATGTAAGTAGTCATGCTAATTTTAATGCCTGATCTGTGACCAGTGATTTCTGATATATAATAATTCATGTACAGGTAACTCTTTCCCCACCAGCGTTTTAAAAAAAAAAGTTGCCAGCCACCGTCAGGCGGTTTTTGACAATTTTCCCCAAAATTGAATAGCCCATAGAATATTTCGTTTTATGAATATCTGAGCATGGAATATATATATAAAAAAAAGAGCTTCCCCTCTTCAAAATAACGTTTTTGTGAAAGACAGATCAGATTCAGAGCGATGATCAAACACAGATGAAGTACTTCGAGTCCATCAACACTCCTGCTTGCACATTCCTGTAGCTCATCCTGCGTCCACATTTGATTCACTAACATTAGATAGTTTTGATTTCTATGATGTTTAATGTTGATGATCATCTTATTTTTCACTTACTCGTGCGTGTTTTGATTAGGAGATTCAGTACTCATTCAGAATATGTGTAATAGCGCCCCCTTGCGTCTGAGAGTGAAAACACGCCCTGGAAGCGTTTTTTCACGAATAACGGAAAATTCCTAGCCTAGAAATTCTAGAAATCTAATCTGTCACGAGTGTCGTCTAGCAACTCTTAATACACTTCTGAGCTATAAAAGCCAAACTTTGGTCGGGCCAATCACATCGTGTATAGAGTCGGTGGGCGGGGCTTAACATAAAGAAGGCCCGAGTTGCGCTTGCGTGCTTCTAGTAAACACAGAAACTGGCGAACGGCGGTCTTTCAAATCAGCTTTGACCACGACTCTGGAAGACTTGGAGTTAAGCTTTTCTCTGAGAAAAGAACAAAGAACAGCACTAAAGTCATTCTTAAGAAGGGAAGATGTGTTCTGAGTTTTGCCGACCGGATACGGCGAAAGTTTAATCTGTCAACTAGCTCTGCTTCACCTTCGTTGCTATGGTTGGTTGTAGCACTATCCAATTGCGTGCAGAGGGAGTTTGAAAGACAACCGTTTATCCCGTCCCTCGGATTGAGCTGTCAATGGTGAGTTTCCAGACCAAACATCTTGATGTGGGTCTGGCTTGTCAGGCTAGAAAATTCCATGTTTGACATGGAAGCGTTTTCTCACAAATAACGGAAAATTCTGTGTTTGGCGGGGAAAGAGTTAAGATGTTCTTTGTCTATGTGTCAGTAAATCAAACCAGTGACTAAACTTTCACCTTCACATTGTTTCTTTTAGTAAAATGGAAACAATCTGTCATTAAATTATGTACAGAAAGCAATCAAAAAACGCTTCCTTTGTCGATAAAGGTGTCAATTAAACAGTGTGAGTTCATCAGACTGAGTTCTGGACTCTCGCCAAAACTCCTGTCATAAACAATTATTTACATTGTGTTTGCACTGTTAGTTATGATGAATGAATCTAGGAATGTGCAGAAATCGAGTCATAATGACGATATCAATGCATTCTCGCTCTCAAAATTTCTGTGATTGGTTAGTGCAACCGTTAATGCCATGATCTTTATATAATGCTATAATCCACACGTTTCATGATCAGTTATCCTTGAGAGCTTTAATAGTAAAAATGTGTTAAAAGTTTTTGAGAGAGGTTTACACGTAATACTTGCTATTTCATATGCAAAGATGTTAGCCAATCGCAGCAGTGGGCATTTACACTGAAGTCTCACAGCTGACACACACTTTAAATCAGCAATTAAATCAGAGGCTAAAATTAAAATGCCCTTTATTTCTAAATTATGATAATTTTACATACAAACATTTTAAGAGCACTACAGGAAACATTATAAAACATTACAGTTCATGACCCTTTTCAAGTCACCATAAAATCAAAATGGACAATTGTTATTTGTTAACACTTTATTTTGATAGTCCACTTTATACATTCTACTAACTATACGTAACTGTGCAACTACATGTCAACTAACTGTCATTTGAGTATTTGTAGACTGTCTGATTAATATTCACTAAAAATGTATTTTGTTGGTCCCCCAACAGACATTCTATCAATCAATCAATCAATCAACTTTATTTATATAGCGCTTTTACAATCACGATTGTGTCAAAGCAGCTTCACAGTGTCAAACAGGATAATATTGCGACAAAATTAGATTTGGCTGTACAGTCGTACTGGAGAAAACAGTGATGTTATCAGCTTATTTTAATTTATCATATAGCGACAATGTTGGCAGATCAGTATTATAGTTTATAGAATTAAATAAGACCTAATTCATACATTTTATTTGTATAATAAGTTGAATAACTTTAATCATATTTTTAGTGTCCCCAACTGAGCAAGCCAAGCCAAAGGCGACAGTGGCAAGGAACCAAAACTCCATCAGGGCATGATGGAGAAAAATAAACCTTGGGAGAAACCAGACTCAGTCGGGGTGCCAGTTCTCCTCTGGCCTATTAACACACCGTGTAAGATTATTATTCTGGCAACCTTACAGTTCGGAAATCATATTAGATCGGATTATTCAAAATTTTCAGGGTATCACGGAAGAGACAGATTTATTTAGGATGGGGCGTCGATTACACAAGAGTATAAATACATTCTACTGACGATAAGTAACTTGGCGACTACAATTCAACTTATTCTACTAACCTGAACCCTACGCCTAACCATAACCTACCAGTTTACTGATAGTCTACTAATACTGCAATGAGAATTAGTTGACATGTAGTTGCAAAGTTACTTATACTGTAGTGAGTAGAATGTTTAAAGTGGACTATCGAAATAAAGTGTAACCTTTTATTTTTTATGGAATATGTGTTTGATGAATTTATAACTAATAATTATATAAATAATTTATAAATACATTACATTGTACTTTACAATGGTCTCATAGTGCTAGAGGCAGTTGTTACACATCATGAAGACAAAACCCCGCAGGTGTCTCAGACTAAAAATATTCCAGTCGGCTGTTCTAGTCAATTTTTAGTAATCACACAAAACAGAATGAAACAATTATGATGTCAAAATGAATAAATGTGTTAACTCTGCTAAAAACAGTATTACATGTTTAATTAATGGCATACTCTAGTTTTTGTTTTATATTCAGCTAAAGCTATGTAACAGAAACACTACAAATATCATCAAGTAATGGGCTTAATTCACTTGAAACATAAACACAAACAGACACACATAAACAGCTATTGGCAAGACTAGAGCCTAAAAAGGGCCAAAAAGCAAACTGAAGCATGACGAATGTCCGTCTGTCAGAGCAAAATATTAGCCCTAGAGTGCAGTTGTGCGTAACATTAAACAAAAGCCCAGAGAAACGTTCCCACTGCTGGAATAATCAACACCTACACAATCGGAAGAAAAAGCAACGGCGCTCAAATACAAAAGCTTGTTACGTGATTCAATTACACATGGAAAACTCAAACATACAAACAAGTTCTTTCTCTTACACTAGCTGTTAAGCCAATCAGAAGCCAGTATTCCTGGTTGTGAGCTTTGATTGATGGCCATTGGTAACATACCAAGATCATCACAGGGGGAAACTTCTCTGATTAATGTTCGGGGAGTTCAGAGCATACACACAAACAAGCATGAAAATACTTAATAATTCAAATGCGTACACAAAAACATAAATATATGTATATATATAAAAAAAGATCCTCATGCATATTCATGCTTCGGAACACACAAGAAAACACATTGGAAGAAATATGCACATATTTGATCGGCATCACAGCACATTAGTGCAAGGTCTGACCAGGGGAAGGGAAGTCTTCCCTTCAGTGATATTTATAGAGGGACCAAGTCCCCAGAGAGAGTGTGCAAACACACAGACTCTACACACCAGGAAAATACAGTCATATGCATGAACACATGGGTATTTGTTGAAGACACGTTGACAAAACAGGAAAGCGCACAACATGTGCAGTGACTCATCCGAAACAGCCACCCAGTGAAATGCATTGAGGAACGCTAATGTGTGCCGTCCAATAATTATTAATCTCTCGAAATCAGTGTCTTCACACACATGAATGTACGCACGTACGCACATGCTTGTAATTTCACTAATGCTCATGATAATGGGCTGCACATTTCATTAGAAACAGAGGGCTCTACCAAGAATAGGGTCGACACACCTGAGGCAAAACCATGTTTGCCATGTTGTAATGGAATGATTTTATGACCCAACCATACATCAGGTTTGCTATCCAGCCTTCATCAAACTTTCAGGTCCCCAAAGAAAACACAAGCGAAATGTGATTTTTTTTGTGGGTCACACTTGGCTCAATGACTGAACACTTGCCAAGCGGCAAAAAGTGCAGGAGTCGCCAGATGGTTGGGAGCAGCTAAATGATATAGTTTGAATCAGTGGTTCTCAAACCTGTCCTCGAGTCCCAGAAGCCCTGTACATTGTGTATGTCTCCCTCATCTATCACACCTGATTCAACTCATGAGCTCATTAGTAGAGACTGCAAGACCTGGGCTGCGTCTGAAAACTGGAAAATGCTGCCTTCGGAGACACATTTCAAGGTTTGAAGGCATAAATGTATCCTCCGCTACCTTTGATATTCTACAATCCTATGCATTCTGTTCAGTGACATTTGAGCTTGAAAAAGAAAGATGGCGTCTGAAAGTTGTGGTTGCTGGTCAGTTTGTGTGTGAATGTACATTTTTGACATATGTTTTGAATTTCTGATGTCATCTCCAGCGAGAAATTACTATTATAGATACCACCAAAGCTCATGCTGTTTTGCGGTAGATCATTAACCTGTTACGCTTCCTCAGCAATCAGTTTTGTGAGGTGCCTTCGTGTGCGACAAGTCTGCTGCCTTTAGATGCAGCCCTGAAATCGGTGTGTCAGATATATGGAGACATACAGGGTGGAGGACAGGTTTAAATCAAATTATTAGGGGTGTGAAAGATTTCACATTGAGTGAAAAGCTGTCTCACAATATCGCCATGACAGAGGGTGAGGGTGAAATTAGCATAGAATATGCCACCATGTATGCAATACATCATCCACTGTTTTTTTGTTGTTGTTGCTTTATTATAGAAATAAAAACCAATTAATTCAGGGCTGCATCTGTGCTGCAGTAAACGCAAACTTCCTGATCGATGCAAATTTGGTGACATACAATAGCCTGTATCTAAATCTAAAAGCTATCTTATGATGAGCTGTGTAGTTGTAACCACCTCTTTCCTCTTGTCTCCGTTTTGCTCTCTGTTTGCATTTTTAATATTGAGAGAGAGTCATTTGATTATGTTTGCATGTGTATTTTATTAATTATTTTTTATTAAAAAAATATTCTATGTTCTATGTTCAATTTGTGGAAAGGAGTTGAATTAAGAGGGTCACACACAGCCTTAGTCAGAAGTTCTGGAATGTACAGTAAGGTCTGGAAAGATTCATGTGACATCATACAGGAGAGAAGCCAGTCAGTTGCACCTGCAACCAAGTGCAATGAAAAGCGCTGGAGTGTAAAAAAGTGTAAAGCACGCTGACACTGGACACTAGAGGAGTGGAGATGTGTTTTTTGTTGTGACGAATCACACTTCTCTGTCTGGCAATCCAATGGATGAGTCTGGGTTTAGTGGTTTCCAGGGGAACGGTACTTGGCGGATTGCATTGTGCCAAGTATAAAGTTTGGTGGCAGAGGCGTTATGGTGTGTGGTTGTTTTTCGGGGGTTGGGCATGGCTCCTTAGCTCCAAAGGAACTCTTAATTCTTAAACATACCAAAACATGTTGGACAATTTAATGCTCCCAACATTGTGGGAACAGTTTGTGCCCCCTTCCTGTTTCAAAATGACTGCACACCAGTGCACAAAGCAAGCTTCATAAAGACATGGATGAGCAAGTTTTGTGTTGAGGAACTTGACTGCCCTGCACAAAAATTGAGTCCTGACCTCAATCCCGATTCATCCATTGGGATGAATTAGAGCGGAGACTGTAAGCCAGGCCTATTTGTCCAACATCAGTGCCTGAACTCACATATGTACTTCTAGAAGAATGGTGAAAACTGCCCATAAACACACTCCAATACTTTTAGTAAACCTTCCCAGAAGAGTTGAAGCTGTTATAGCTGAAAATGGTGGGCTAACTCCATATTAAACGCTATTCTATTCTTGGGCTATATTTAGATGTATATACATTTTTCACTAAAAGCCCAAATTTTGTAGCTTGACAAGCCAGACCCACATCAAGATGTTTGGTCTGGAAACTCACCATTGACAGGGCTCAATCCGAGGGGCGGGATAAACAGTTGTCTTTCAAACTCTCTCTGCTCACAATTGGATAGCGAAGCAGAGCTCGTTGATAGATTAAACTGATTAGACCACCTCTCGCCAGCTTCTGTGTTTACTAGTAGCACGCAAGCACAACTCTGCCGTCATTATGTTAAGCCCTGCCCACCGATTTTTATACACAATGTCATTGGCCTGACCAGAGTTTGTTTTTTACAGCTCAGAAGTGTATTGAGAGTTGCTAAACGACACTCGCAGCAGATTAGATTAGCTGCCACTAGGGTGTGTCTAGATTTCTAGGCTACAAATTTTGCCTTGTTTTAGTCTAGACATCAGCGTTGAATTAGGATGGCTATTAGACATCTTTCAAACACAAAATTACTGGCTGGGTTCTGTGTATCTTACAATAGTTTTATCTAACAAAATCAATTATTGTGAATTAACTCTCAGAAAAGCTCTCGAGATGAATTTCTTGTGTTTATCCTCATATACTGAGATGACAATATTAACAGACATAGTCCAAATTGTGACTTGATTAAGCATCCAGTCCTATTTTTGATGTATTCATCCAAATTTCCACACTGTTGTTACAATGTGGTGGTGCAGCATAGAAGACGAGATCCAGGGCCTCCACAATGATGGAGTTTTATTAATAAACAGAATAAAGAACACACACGTAGTATAACATTTAAGAATAGCCAAGGAGTGCAGAGAATTAATACAATATAAAGGAGTTCTAGATGATGAGGACCAGGTGCAGGGAATCCAGGGATTTCAGGTGTGAGACATGGAGGATCATGGGAAATGGAGTCCGGGACAGGTGAGTATGTAACAACTATACATTGACTTCCATTTTTATGGCTGTATTCCATGATTCCACACACTATTACAGAAATCATAGGGCCCTAGAAACATTTCTCACATTAAGCCACTGAGAAAAATGTATGAAAAAGTATGAAGCAAAAGTATACAAATCTGCAAAATAATTATATTATCATATAAGAAGTCATATACCAGCCATGCATTATGCACTTTTATAAAATAATATTTTTTTGTCTATTTTTTCGTCAATTTTTTTTGTCTATTTTTAATCTTTAATGACAGCAATCATTTCAGCAGCTATTTTGTTCAGTATCACCCTGTCTTGCCCTGATCAATAATATCACATAAATGAATAATGTGTATGAAATGCCTCCATACATCACATTGCCTTGTCAGTGTCAGATGCCGTGTTTAACTCCTGAAGGCAATAATTAATGAACTGTGAAATGACAAAATGAACTTTACGCTCTATAGCAAAGTGTTATTGTCCTTCGCATAAAAAGACATATTGTGTGTTATGTTCAATGATGGTCATTCAGCTTGTACAGTATACAGTACAAATTGTCATAAATGATATCTGCTGTTTTATCAATTTAAACCATAAAAACTTATTTTTGTGAAATGATTAGCTTGGCAATTGTACCTGTTTAACAGCAATTGTTTATTATTTAAATAAATGATACTTACACTGATCAGGCATAACATTATGACAGGTAAATAACACATTATTACAATAATAAAACACATAACATTATCTCTTCATCACGGCACCTGTTTGTGGGTGGCATAATTTAGGCAACAAGTGAACATTTTGTCCTCAAAGTTGGAGGGCCATTGTCCTGCAGAGTTTCGCTCCAACTTTCAACACACCTGCCTAGAAGTTTCTAGTATCCCTAAAACAACTTGATTAGCTGGTTCAGGTGTGTTTAACTGGGGTTGGAGCTAAACTTTGCAGGACAGTGTCCCTCCAGGATCAGGATTGGACACCCCTGTGTTAGAAGGATTTGAGTGATAAGGTTTGATAAATTTGGTTTGATAAGGACCAAAACTTCAAATCTCCAAAACCACAGCTCTGTATAGATATATTATTATTATTATTATTATTATTATTATTATTATTATTATTATTATTATTATTATTATTATTATTATACACATTCTTGTAACTTTAATTTGGTTAAAGGATCCAACAATCAATATCAGTTTTATTCATAATCTCAAAACTAACTGGCTATCTTAATTCTGCAGATCAGAACGCGCAAGGGACAAAAAGTTTAATTAAATTGTCTACAATAATGCTTTTAGCTTGCACTTAACAGAATAAATTATATACACCATACCCTGCCATTTCCAACATGAACAAATAACACTAATGGTAAACACATACACTGAAAAATGATTTTATTCTTTTCTATAGGCACATTTCTAGGAGCGTCAACAAATTACAGATAACAGAGAGAGTCTCATATACAATTTTGTAAAATTCCCAAAAGTACTCTGTGTTGATGCAATCATGCAATCATATTATCTCT
Organism: Pseudorasbora parva; assembly: GCF_024679245.1. Taxonomy (NCBI): domain Eukaryota; kingdom Metazoa; phylum Chordata; class Actinopteri; order Cypriniformes; family Gobionidae; genus Pseudorasbora; species Pseudorasbora parva. The sequence continues at coordinate 18,471,197 of NC_090184.1, forward strand.
ACAGCTAAAAGAAGGGGTGAGAGAGAGAGAGAGAGAGAGAGAGAGAGAGAGAGAGAGAGAGAGAGAGAGAGAGAGAGAGAGAGAGAGAGAGAGAGAGAGAGAGAGAGAGAGATGCCAGATTTATAGACAAGAAGAGGCAGAAAAAATGAAACAGAGGAAGTCACTTAAAGAAAGCAGCACTAATTCCAGAAGTGGCTCTCTGGGACACAAAACATGACACGAGAAAAAAATAACGGTAAAAAGAGTGGATGCAATTAAACAATAGAGAAAATAAAACAATCTACTAAAAGATGTATTTAGATATAGTGGTATGAAGCTAGCAAGGAACCACTTAAAAGGCATGTTTCTAATTTTCACACAAAGAAATGAACAAACACTCAGAGAGGCTCTTCACCATATGCTATGATGAGTAGTGCATTAGGAACAGCGTGCACAGGGACAAAACAGAACCAAGCTCTAGGGAAGCTATTTCAGTCAGAGGACGTGTGTTCTCGTTTTCAACTGCTTGTTGTAAACGAGAATTTTTGAATTCTCTCAATTAATTTAAATCCCCCTGTAATTGTAGTTTTAATACTAAAGGAATGTGTGTGTGATGTCAAAGTCATTCTATAATACAGGCATATACTGAGGCAAGCAAATAAATTGAACAACTGACTTTAAAAATAGAATTCATTTTCACTAATAAACAATAACAACACACGTTTACTTAGCTATCTAAATGAGAGCATTCCATAGACGTGAAATCTACAACCTAACCCTACAGAACAAATTCTGCATTTTCACAAAAAAAAGTTATTTTATTTGATTTCATATTTTTTTCTTATTTAAACAAGGACATCCCTCACTTCTGGTACACATGTGTCTCCAAAATATGATCTAGCAGGTAGACCCACACACTTGAAATGTGTTAAACTCTCTTAAAATCACAAATGTGCTTAAAATAAGATAAAATCCACTTGCAGAATGACAACAATTTAATCAAAGTGCAAATTACAAAAACACAATTGCATTTTTACTCTCCAATTGTTGCCTGTTTAAATTCTCCTAAAATCCATCCATAATCCTCCATTTCCTGGTTCCTGTTTTTCTCCTGAACACTAATATTTTTACAAGCCAGTCATGATCATCTTGCCTAGGATGTAGAGATGGTCCCCAGAGGGAAGGTCAGCGTTAGCTTTTGTGCCACATGTGCTTCCGATTCTGACCAGAACTCTTTATCTTGGTCTTTCTGGGAACAAAATATTTTTACACTTCTAGATCAGCCACTCTCACACCTCCCACTGCAGACATGCTTTAGATGGTACTTTTTAAAGTGATGTTTTCCCCCACCACTCAATAGAGGTCAGTTTCCACAGAACTTTTGACATTAGTTGTCTTTAATCCACTTCATCCACTGCAGTCAGCTCTTTCAGTTTGCCTCTCTATATTCTTCTTTTATTGATCCTCCCATGTTCGCTACCATGGACTTTTACCCATTTTTCTAGCATTGCCATGCATTTTATCTTAGACTAACACAATGTCCCCATTTTATATTTAGGCTTAATTTTCACACCTTTCTGTTCACATCTAAAACAAAGGTCACATTTGTCTTACAGATTTATGTTATTATCCAGAGAGTATGATGGCTTCTTGAAAAATGTTCACAATTAGTGGCAAATATGCCCTTGTTAGATGACGTATAAATATAAACAGTATGGTCCTTTCTGTAACAATATGTCACATTAAAAAAACGTCTTGGTTACGTATGTAACCCTCTTTCACTGAATGAGGGAACAGAGACGTACGTTGGAACTGACCGAGAAATTGGGGATCACTTTGAGAGACCAATCTACTTTGAGTGTTAACGACCCAGTGAACACTGGCATGCGGTTCACACATTCTTCACTCCTCCCCGCCTTGCGGTTATAAATAAGGAAGTGGATGCACTGCATCTTTGCTTTTCTGCTGAGGAGCCGAACTTCGTCAAATCGGTCGTTCATCAGAAGCACACTAACTGTGGTGTACGTAAGTGAGACGTTCCCTTTCAGTCGGTCACGTTCGATGTACGTCGGAACTGACTACGATTTGGGGATCTACCAACACGCCACTGCTGCTGGCCCTTCCAGTGCTCTGCCTGAGCTCCCTGGTCCACCCCCCTCTGTTGGAGTGTGAAATCAGGATTTTAAGCTGAGAAGGTCAGTCACTGCAGTTCCGCAAATCCCACTCAGTGTGCCTACTAGATAGCAGTAGGAAAGAGTGCCCCTCTTCTGTGCCGCTGAAAACGACTGAGTTTTCAACAGTGTCGCCTATGAGGCCGGCCTGACAGACAACAGTGTAGAGGAACCAAACCTTTTTGGACTCTATCTTACAGGTTCAGCTCCTGGACCAGTAGTTTGGACAATGGCCAAACCAGGAAGCGTGTGGTGACTTCCGTCACCCTGAGAGCGAGGTCCATCGCTGTATGCAGTTCTTGCATAACCCCTGAGGTGGAACTACCTTTACTGCAGTTCCTTGAGCCCTTTGGCATGGTAGACCTGCAGGAGAGGCATGTCATGCAGGATAGACGCGGTTTCTCCGCATGCTGTGAAAGCCTTGCAAGCCAGAAAGTCACCTCAGCATGCCTAATGCCTAAGCATGAGAGACAGCGATTGTGACCGTCAGCCAGGGATAGATAGTCACCACATACAGAAACAAGTGGTTTGAATGACATCTTGAAAAAGATGCATGGTCAAACCGTGTTAGCACTTTTAGAAAGGAAACTGTGCTTACTGAATAACACAGGGGAGATAATCACAGCTACACAACAATTCTGAGGTGCAAGCCTGTTGTGAGCACACTGTTCGAAGACCAACCAGCTGTATTCTTAGCAGTGCGAGTTTGAGAGCTGTGAAAACAGCTGTTTTTGTCACTTGCTCTCTTGTGACTGCGACCACCACTGCTTATGCTGTCTCACCCTCACCACACTGGAAAGAACGTCCTCCTGAAGAGCAGAATCATCAAGAGACACCTGTTTGTAGAAATGGTAGAAACGATTACAGCCAGCAAAGGGAACAGCAGTCGTTCGGCTCTGAAGCAGAAAGCAAAGATGCGGTGAATCAACTTCCTTATTACTTCCTTCCACATTAGGAACGTGGAATGCGTGAACCATATGCCAGTGTTCATTGGCTTGTTTAGTAAACACGATGTAGATTGTTCTCTCAAAGCGATCCCCAATTCGTCGATCAGTGCAGACGTACGTCAAACGTGACTCACTGAAAGGGAACTTTTAGTAGCTTTACATTTTTACAAGCTTTAAAATTACAAGAAAAATATGTTAAAGGATTTGTTCTCCAAAAAAATAAATAATTTCTGTCATTGTTTATTCACACTAATGTTTTGCCCATTGGATTAGTTTTTTGTCAGTTATTGCTTTGAACCTCATTGACATTCATTCAGACAAAAACAGCTAGAAAATTCTTCAAAATACGCTGTAAACCTGAATAAGTTCAGTTACATCAAAAAAAAAAAATTAGGTTTTAAAGTTTAAGCAGAACTGGCAGATTTTAATTTTGTACTCACATATTTGAATTGCTCTTAACTAGAAATATTTGAGTAAGCTACATTTTTGTACACTTTTTGTGTGGCTAGGCCTAAGGGCTTTTAAACTTACACCTCATTGTCTTCTTATTGATTAGAGCCACTGACTCTGAATGCCCCATTCATAGTTCATAATAAATAAATAAATAAATAAATAAATAAATAAATAAATAAATAAATGAATGAATGAATGAATGAATGAATGAATGAATGAATGAATGAATGAATAAATAAATAAATAAATACATAAATAAATAATACAAAAAATATAGTTTTGCAATTCTCATACACAGACACACACACATGTTGTGTTTTCATGTTTTATGGGGATTTTCCGTAAACAAAATAATTTTTACACTGTACTGTGTATTCTATCCCCTTATACTAAACCTACCCCCTAAACCTAGAGAACTCTGCATTTTTACATTTTTAAAAAACATCCCTTTGTATGATTCTTAAGCTGTTTTTCTCATGGGGACCAAAAAATATCCCCACAAGGACAAGGATTTTGGATATTGCCATCTTTGTGTAGGACACACACACATATATATAATTATGTTTCTGCCTGCCACATTCTCCGCTGTTGTTAGATGGCAGCATGACAGCGTGCCACACAGAATCTTCTATTTGACACTGGCTGTAATTCATTGCACTGCAACATTGGTGTTAATACCAGCAACTGCCAAGGCTCTCCTATACAGAGGTCAATCAGGATTTCAGTATTTTACCTCATCAGCTCTCTCAGCAGCAAACATGTCTGAACAATTTTTCTAGAGGGCTTTTCATCTCTCTTACTTTCTTACTCACTGTCCAATTTATTTCATTTTCAAATATGCAATTTAATTCATTTTCAAATATGCAATTTAATTCATTTTCAAATATGCCAATAAATCTGGTTTACAGAAACACACAAAGACAAATAAAAGTTAGTATTTCATTTATATGGAACATATTAGGTAAATATGCAGTAACTGTCAAATATTGAGGTGACAACTGCATATAAACTGGAGGTTAATAGAAGGCTAGTCTCAGTCTTAGATGGACACCTTCAAGGATCACGGCAGTCTGTTTTCAAATATGACAAGCATCAGATTAAATAACCAGTTTGAATCTGATTAGATGTTGGACACAATTCAGAGTTTAATGGGAGTTATGCACAACAAACGTCTCAGGTTACGTATGTAACCCTAGTTCCCTGAGGGAACGAGACGCTGCGTCGAAACGCTGTGAGAACGCCTCTGCGTTAATGCGTCGTGAAGCGCCTGTAGAACCATTCCATCGGGAGATCGATCGTCGCCGACGTGATGACGTCGCCGACGTGATGACGTCATCAACCGGAGACTATAAAAGGTCCGCGAACACAAACAGGAACTAGCTTCTGATAAAGCCTGAAGTAAGTGATCACGGGCACGCCGGGAGTATGGCAGGGCGACGCAGCGTCTCGTTCCCTCAGGGAACTAGGGTTACATACGTAACCTGAGACGTTCCCTTTCGGGGAACTCGAGCTGCGTCGAAACGCTGTGAGAACGCTTATACCCACATCGCCATAGGACCAAGTGTCTCGTATGTGTGAAGCCGAAGCGCACACGGTTACGAGAGTACCTGTGCCCCAACTGTAGATGCCAGGTCTACTTCATAGAACCTGACGAAGGTTAAAGGAGACGACCATCCGGCCGCGTTACAAATATTGTGGAGGGAAGCCCCCGACAAAAGTGCTTTTGAAGCAGCCATACCCCTGGTTGAATGCGCCCGGACAGCCAGTGGAGACGGCTGCCCGGCCGCTTCATAAGCAAGTGAGATGGCCTCGACCACCCACTTGCTCATCCTCTGCTTAGATACTGGGGCCCCTTCTTAGGGGGCCCGAAACAGACAAACAGCTGATCAGTTTTCCTCCACAGGGCAGCTCTGTGGACATAAGTATCTAACGCCCTGACAGGGCACAGCAGATTCAATCTTTCCTGGTCTGACGTCGTGAAAGGAGGACAGAATGCCTGAAGAGTGATGGGGCCCCGTGGGCTCGTAGGAACCTTGGGGACATAACCCGGCCTGGGATGCAGAAATGATTTCACCATCCCAGGCGCAAACTCTAAACATGAGGGCCCTACAGACAGGGACTGAATATCTCCTATTCTCTTTAGAGATGAAATAGCCCACAAAAATACCGTCTTGAGGGTAAGGAACTTATCCGAAACCTCCTCCAAGGGTTCGAATGGAGGCTCGGACAAGCCCCGTAAAACAATGGCTAAGTCCCATGCTGGGACCCTCGAGTGCATCACAGGCCTCAACCTTAAAGTGCCACGGAGGAAACGTGTAATCAGAGGGTGTCTTCCCAAAGACACTCCACCGAAAGGGACGTGGAAGGCACCCAAGGCCGCCACGTACACCTTTATTGTGGAGGGGGTCAACCCTGCCGAGAACCTTGCCTGCAGAAACTCCAGCACTGTACCAACCGGGCAGTTAACTGGGTCCCACTGGCGTTCTCTGCACCATGCTGAGAAAAGTTTCCATTTCAGAGCGTACAGTTTCCTCGTGGACGGAGCTCTGGAGTGAAGGATGGTCTCTACGACCTCGGCCGAGAGACCTTCCTCTATGAGCCTAGCCTCCTCAGAGGCCAGGCCTACAGTTTCCACATCTCCGGGCGTGGGTGCAGGAATCTCCCGCCCGCCTGAGAGAGTAGATCCCTCCTGGTCGGAATCTCCATCGGAGAGCCTTCCAGGAGAGATATCAGGTCCGAAAACCATACTCGGGTCGGCCAGTACGGAACCACTAGAAGTACCTGGGCCCCGTCCCGGCGTACCCTCTCCAGAACTCCTGGAAGCAGGACAATCGGGGGGAAGGCGTACAGAGGTAGCCTCGGCCACTCCTGTACCATGGCATCCAGCCCCAGCGGGTCAGAGAAAACCACTGCGGGCAGTGGGAATTCTCCGCCGAAGCAAATAGGTCTATTTCCGCTTTCCCATAAACCTTCCATAGGAGCTCCACCACCTCTGGGTGGAGTCTCCATTCCCCGGGCCTCGGCCCCTGTCTCGACAGGCTGTCTGCTTCCTGATTTAGGACCCCGGGGATATATACTGCCCTGATTGACAGCAATTTCCCCTGGGCCCACAGGAGGATCCGATGTGCCAATTTGTCCAAAGGACGGGACCTCAGACCCCCCTGGTGATTTATGTAGGCGACCACCGACGTGTTGTCTGTCCTGACTAACACATGGTGGCCCCTGAGGTCGGGCAGGAACTGTTTCAATGCAAGAAACACTGCGAGCATCTCTAGCCGATTTATGTGCCAGTGCCGCTGATGTTCCTGCCAAAGACCCTGGGACGAGCGACCACTCATGGTCGCCCCCCAGCCCGTGAGAGAGGCGTCTGTCGTTAGCGTTACGCGACGAACATGAGCCCCCAACACGGGACCCTGAGATAAAAACCCCGGGTTTTTCCACATGACCAGAGCACGTAGGCATCGCCGCGTGACTTTGATCGTGCGGAGCGGATTTCCCCTCGGGGAGAACCCCTTCATTTTGAGCCACCACTGCAGTGGCCTCATGTACAGTAGGCCAAAAGGTATCACGTTGGACGCTGCTGTCATGAGACCTAACAGTTTCTGGAACTGTTTCACAGTGACGGCCCGGCCTAGCTTCTGTTCTCTGACGGCTGCCAGGACCGATGCTATGCGTGTTGGCGATAATTGCGCCCGCATAATTACCGAATCCCAGTTCACACCTAGAAAAGTGGTTCTCTGAGCCGGAGAAAGCACACTCTTCTTGGCGTTCAGCCTCAACCCCAGCTTCGACATGTGGGCGAGAACAGCATCTCGATGCTGAACCGCCATCTGCTCTGTATTCGCTAGAATCAGCCAGTCGTCGATATAGTTCAGTATGCGGATGCCCTGTAGACGCAGCGGCGCCAGAGCTGCATCCACACACTTGGTGAACGTGCGGGGTGACAGTGCTAGACCGAAGGGAAGTACACGATATTGGTATGCCTCTCCCCCGAAGGCAAACCTCAGGAACTTCCTGTGATGTGGAAGGATGGAGACATGAAAATACGCATCTTTGAGGTCTATGGTGACAAACCAATCCTCCGATTTGACCTGCGCTACAATCTGTCTGAGTGTAAGCATCTTGAATTTGAGCTTGGCCACCGAGCGATTCAATAGCCGCAGATCTAATATCGGGCGTAAGCCCCCATCCTTCTTCGGCACGATGAAGTAACGGCTGTAAAAGCCAGACTCCCTGCTGGGAGGGGGAACCCTCTCTATAGCCCCTTTTTGCAGGAGTGTCTCTACTTCCTGTGCCATTACCAGAGCCTGCTCCGGGCCCACCTCTGTAGGTAGGACACCGCAGAAAGGAGGTGGCCGACTTCTGAACTGAATGGCGTACCCCTTTTCTATTATCTGCAGGACCCACTGAGATATATTTGATAGACGTTTCCACTCGTCTAGAAAATCTACTAAGGGAACCAGCCTCTCGAGGCTGGCCTCTGGTGTATTTTGAGTAACAAGCACAGTGCCCTGAAGCGGCGGACCGGCAGGGAACGACTGACTTGACTGCTCGGGAGCCCCCCAAAGGGGGAGCGGACCACCCTCGAGTGGCCCGCGGGGACCGTCTGCGCCCCGGCATTGCGGCGGGGTTGGCAGCGCGGCCCCCAGAGGGCGCTGCAGGACAACGGGTACCGTAGGCAGAGGTAAACACCGTTTCCCTTCGGAGGGGACTACCCTCAGCGTCCTTTTGTTTCCCCTGCCCTCCGAGGAGGGGGCGGACCACCCTCAGGTGGCCCGCGGAGACCCTCTGCGCCCCGACATTGCGGCGGGGTTGGCAGCGCGGCCCCTTGAGGGTACCGAAGGAAGACGGGTACCGTATGCTGAGGTAAGCACCGTCTTCCCACGGAGGGGAAACTAAGGGAACCAGCCTCTCGAGGCTGGCCTCTGGTGTAATTTGAGCAGCGAGTGCAGTGCCCTGAAACGGCGAACCGGCAGGGAACACCTGACCTGACTGCTCGCATGCCCTCCGAGGAGGGGGCGGACCACCCTCAGGTGGCCCGCGGAGACCCTCTGCGCCCTGACATTGCGGCGGGGTTAGCAGCGCGGCCCCCTGTGGGCACCGAAGGAAGACGGGTACCGTGTGCTGAGGTAAGCACCGATTTCCTTCGGAGGGGAAATGCCAGGGACGATGCAGCTGAAGGCGAGAGATAGCTCGCAAGCGTCTCTTCGATCTTCGGCATCGCCCCATAACCATAGTGTCTCAGCCCAAATATATTACTATATGCAGATGTATGTGGGCTGAACACTCTATATGATACCGGTTTCCTCCATGACCTAGACACCTCGGTGTGCAGGTCAGGGAAGAATGGCAGGACGTTGATGCTTTGCACGAGAGGGCAGGAATCGCTCATCTAATTTCGTTTTCTCTGATTTCGATGGGATTCAGATATTTCAGCCAGCCAGTCATTCCTTATTTTTATATTTAACCTGGCCACAGCTCTCGTGAGAACCTCAACTCACTAGCGGGTGACTGAAGTGGCGAGTCTTCAGTCGCGATGCTCTCAACGTCCACCTCCTCAGAGCTGGATAGTTGGAGCACCGGTGCCCCGCCCAGGGAGGAAGAGACCGCAGAGCGGGCTTCCAAACCCCGAGACGAGACACTGGACGATACAGGTGAGGGCTGAGATAAGGCTGGGCCCGTCTCAAACCCCTCTGTAAAGTCCATGTGTGAACCCCACGACTGAAGCCACCGCTCTGCCTCGGCAGCAGCGGGACCAGAGCCGCGGGGAACACGAGCCGAGGCACCCTCCTCGAAGAGTGCCCGGCGGGAGCGCAGCGTTCTCAGTGGCATACGCTCACAGTGCTCGCAAGCAGCCCCCTCGAGGGCTGCCTGGGCATGCTGCGCTCCCAAGCAGGCTACACAAAGAGAGTGTGTATCCCCGCTCGTGATGTAGCGTGGGCAGGGATGAACACACCTCTTAAAGCTGCTTTCACTCGCCATTTTACTCTATCTATTTTATTTTCTCTTTGTTTGTTAATATATACTGCAATATTTAACAAAAAGGTGGAAAATCTCTGGATATAGACAGACAAAAACACCAAATAGACAGACAGGTTCACACAGATCGCTTGCTGAAGGCTCAGAAGCTAGTTCCTGTTTGTGTTCGCGGACCTTTTATAGTCTCCGGTTGATGACGTCATCACGTCGGCGACGTCATCACGTCGGCGACGATCGATCTCCCGATGGAATGGTTCTACAGGCGCTTCACGACGCATTAATGCAGAGTGATGACCACTTGTACCTTAAAAGGTACAATTTTGCACTTTTTTTATGACAGTGAAGATGCCTTCAAAGGAGTGAGCAAAGATGAGCACAGATGTCCATCGCATGCAGTTTGATATATTTTTCTTCTTCTCAACAACATTCGGATATTTAAATGGAATATCACCCATACATAGTTTAAAATACTAAATAAATAATAATAATAAAAAATTTAAATTATATTATAATTCTCATATACACACATGCTGTGTTTTCATGTTTTATGGGGACTTTCTATTGACTTCTATCCCCTTACACCTCTTCTCTTGCCATCCATCACAGAAAACTGCATTTTTACATTTTAAAAAAAAAAACATCTCTTTATAAGCTGTTTTCCTCAAGGGAACAAAAAATGTCCCCACAAGGATGGCAATATTAAAAAGTCACTGTCCTTGTGAGGACATTTCTTTTTTCCTTTGAGGAAAACAGCTTATAAAGGGATGTTTTGTCCCCTTAATGTAGGGTTTACCATATACTGCTGTTAACATGTTCTCCGACAAGTAGATGCGATGAGACCCATTCTCCTGTTTGTTCATGTGATTTTCAACATAAAGCCTATGCTTTTTGAATTTTCACAAAAGTGAACTTGAATTGACGGAGCCACAAGCCACTGAATATTGAATTGCAATACAAAGATCAGGCATTACATTATGACATATTCATTCATATTCATTCATTTTCAGGCAAATTTCATTCCTAATACTGTTCCGTCCCCCTTTTGCAAGCATAAGTTGCGAGGTGTTGCCTCCATGGATCGGACTTGTTTGTTCAGCACATCCCACAGATGCTTGGTAGGATTGAAATCTGGGGAATTTAAAGGCCAAGTCAACACCTAAAACTCATTTTTGTGCTCCTCAAACCTATCCCTGAACCATTTTTGCTTTGTGGAAGGGCACACAAAGGGAATACCATTTAAAGGTTGTACATGGTTTGCAACACTGCTTAGGTAGGTGGTACATGTCAAAGTAACATCCACATGGATGGCAGGGCCCAAGGGTCCCCAGCAGAACATTGCCCAAAGCATCACATTTCCTCCACTAGCTTGCCTTTTCCCCATACTGCATTATGGTGCCATGTGTTCTCAACTTGTACACATCAACTTCAAGGACAAAATATTTACTTGCTGCCTGATATATCCCACCCACTAACAGATGCCATTATGAAGAGATCATCAGCATTATTCACTTCACCTGTCAGTGGTCATATAATGCTATGCCTGATCAGTGTATAAACTGAAATAACCAGAGAAGGAATTTAATTTCCAATTACTGACTGGCACATGGTAAAATAATTTTATTAGATGTTTATGCATAAACTTAATTACATCATTCGTTTACAACAAATTATGGCTATTTCTTTTTCTTAAATATATATTTCTCATGGTTTATTTAATTCCAATTGATTATAATTTCCATTTGAATTATTACAACAATGATTAATTCAATAATTAATAATTTTGACTGAAATTTGTATTACTCATTCTACAAAGCTAATTATCTCTGTGCTTCTTCTTGTTCTGGTTTACTCTTTTGTTTTCAGTTATTTCAGTTTTTGTTTTTTTTGCAAGCCAAAACATTTCTGGTTGAGCCTGTCACTCTCTGACAGATAATGGACAGTAATAAGGTGCAAATTCAGCTCAAACAACACATTTCAAGAAAGTCGTGTGAGAATGGTGCCCAGCCGAGTAGCATGGCCGATAAATGAAAATGCAGACGCATTTTCAGACGCAAAAACTCCTTTGACTCTCTTCAAAATTGTCACCAATAGCTTTCAAATAAACCTGCCTGGACAATTATCAGTAACATGTATGCAGAGCAACCACCTTTATCCAAAGCGACTTACAAAAGTAACATCAGCACTCCATAATTTTGTGTAAAACTTGACAATCATGTTCTGTAGTATGATTTTATAGATGATCCAAAGAGCATCCATACAAAGAAATAATTAGCATGGACAAATTTGATTAGTGACAAAAAATAAGGCATAATATCATAATATTTCTTCATTTTACATAATAAATGGTGTTTGTTTTATATTTTTTCAAAAAAACATTTGGTTTATTGGATGTGCTTGTATAGGATAACCTGTTTTAATGTTCACAAACACATTATTTTCACATACTATTGCAGCACCTCTTTTTTCAGTCTTTCTGAAATGCTCGGTGCGTTCCCCGTACAACGATGTAACTCACTGCTAAACTACCATATACGATGCATTGTTGAAGAAATAAACTAGCTAGTCACAACTTATTTTCCGAAACTGTATTGTTGCAAATCTGTCGTTCAACCGCGTTGGTTAATGATGTCACGCAGGTGGTGGAGTATTAACTAATCGAATTTATGCTAGATTTTTTTGCCATAAATTATGTCCTACTGAGGACTAATTAATGCAGCTAACTTATTTTTCTCAATTATTTTGGCTTTATTTCCTGATTCAATCATAGGCTCGTTCTTAAGTACTAGTGCACGTCTGCACATGCGCACTCTTCAGAAAAGGTGTTACAAATATATAGATTGTATTAAATGTCAGCTTGCTTATTTTGCTCAAGATATGGATCTAGTATGTTCGTCCACATGTCATGAAAACAAGAAACTGTGCTTCTAACCACAGGTCGAGAGCTGTCGTTCCAACCACACAAGTTTGCGATTCTGTTTGTGAATGTTTGTTTAAACTATGGTTTCTGGAAACACTGACTCATTCCACGATGCTGATAATGAGGGAACTTAAGACCATAGTTGGCTAACGATGCTTTTGGAAAACACATCCCTGATTGAGTTCTGGTTTCTACAAAGCCCCTCCTTCCCCAAACACCCAGAGTGCTCTGATTGGTCGGCTGACCCAATGTGTTGTGATTGGCCAAGCACCTCAAGCGTGTGTCGGAAATGTAACACCCCTCACCATAATTGTTAGGTTCAGCATCCAAGGCATCTAGAGAAATTTTAAACACAAACATGTTGTTAGTTTTACCGTATTAGTTCAAGGCTGAGTCAGTTTCTGAACATTCTGATGATTAAGCAGAACCAACATTAGAAAACCATGGCAATTCACTGAACCCTGGTTTGGTCCTTAGTTGGTCATGAGCTAGTTTAAGCTGGTCAAGTCCTAAAATAGTCCTAAGAAACTAGCTCCAGCTCAGGACCAGCTTCTAACCAGCTCAGGACCAACTATGGTCCAGGATAAACCAGCTGCTATGCTTCAAAACATATCTAACAAGCATATGCTGTATTTTTTGACTGGGAAGTCTCACCTTTTTTCTTCGCTAATGCCTTTAGGTGTGGGCATTATGCTAATATTTCAAATTGTGACGTAGATGTTTGTGGAAGAAATATCTGGCCTTCAATCGAGGCATTTTAGGAATGTCTGAAATAGTGTTTTCTGTTAGAATAAATCACTTTTTTGTATGCAATGAGCTTTGTAACTTTACACATCTTACACTCTTAGAAGAAAAGGTTCTATCGGCGCTACGTAATTGGAACCATTAAAAGGTTATATATAGAAGTATAGTTGAATATACTCCAAAGACCCTTTTATGCTAAAAGGGTTTTATAATGACAAGAAATGACCCTTTTGGCACTTAAAAAGGGTTCTATATAGAACATTGCAAAAAAAAAATGCATTTCTTATCAAAGAAAATTTTTTATTTCTTATCTTAGCAAAAACTCTTTTTATTTTTAGTTATTTTTCCCCAAAATAAGACAATTTCTTTTGCTTGTCTAGTAAATACTTCTTGTTTTAAGAATGTTTAGATGTTTGGACTAGAAACAAGACAAAAATACTAAGTAAGAAAAGCATTTTTTTGCGGTGAACCTTTTAGGGTTTCCAACTACGTAGTGCCAATAGAACCTTTTAAGGTTCTATATAGAACCTTTTCTTCCAAGAGTGATACTTGCAGACACAATACACACTAAAGGAAAATGAAAACATTAAAATGTTTTAGTGGCTGAGAAAGCTCAATGTGATGCAACTGAAGAAAACACATGCAAATAGAAATACACCAGCAAATAAAGAAAACATCTTTATCAGTTTGACAACACTTGTGCTGCAAATGTTCACAACACACCCAAATATAGGAACATGCTGGAAATAGCAGATCACAACAGTAATGTTTCAAGGGGACCCCAACAAGAGAAAACAACCTATTTCCGACATGCTAATTGTTAACTGTTAACTCATCAACTGTGTTGTTGATGACCTGAAAGGTTTTTTGTTTATTTTAAAATCCTGATCGTATGTGTGTTGTGAGTATTTGTAGTGTGTTTCTGTATTTGTTGTGTTGTGAGTATTGGCAGTGTGTTTCTGTATTTGGTTGTGTTGTGAGTATTTGCAGTGTGTTTCTGTATTTGGTTGTGTTGTGATTATTGGCAGTGTGTTTCTGTATTTGGTTGCATTGTGAGTATTTGCAGTGTGTTTCTGAATTTGGTTGCATTGTGAGTATTGGCAGTGTGTTTCTGTATTTGGTTGTGTTGTGAGTATTTGTAGTGTGTTTCTGTATTTGGTTGTGTTGTGAGTATTGGCAGTGTGTTTCTGTATTTGGTTGCATTGTGAGTATTTGCAGTGTGTTTCTGAATTTGGTTGCATTGTGAGTATTTGCAGTGTGTTTCTGTATTTGGTTGTGTTGTGAGTATATGCAGTGTGTTTCTTTATTTGGTTGCATTGTGAGTATTTGCAGTGTGTTTCTGTATTTGGTTGCATTGTGAGTATTTGCAGTGTGTTTCTGTATTTGGTTGTGTTGTGAGCATTTGTAGTGTGTTTCTGTATTTGGTTGTGTTGTGAGTATTTGCAGTGTGTTTCTGTATTTGGTTGTGTTGTGAGTATTTGCAGTGTGTTTCTGTATTTGGTTGCATTGTGAGTATTTGCAGTGTGTTTCTGTATTTGGTTGTGTTGTGAGCATTTGTAGTGTGTTTCTGTATTTGGTTGTGTTGTGAGTATTTGCAGTGTGTTTCTGTATTTGGTTGTGTTGTGAGTATTGGCAGTGTGTTTCTGTATTTGGTTGTGTTGTGAGTATTTGCAGTGTGTTTCTGTATTTGGTTGCATTGTGAGTATTTGCAGTGTGTTTCTGTATTTGGTTGTGTTGTGAGTATTTGCAGTGTGTTTCTGAATTTGGTTGTGTTGTGAGTATGTGCAGTGAGTTTCTGTATTTGGTTGTGTTGTGAGTATCTACAGTGTGTTTCTGTATTTGGTTGTATTGTGAGTATTTGCAGTGTGTTTCTGTATTTGGTTGTGTTGTGAGTATTTGTAGTGTGTTTCTGTATTTGGTTGTATTGTGAGTTTTGCAGTGTGTTTCTGTATTTGGTTGTGTTGTGAGTATTTGTAGTGTGTTTCTGTATTTGGTTGTGTTGTGAGTATTTGCAGTGTGTTTCTGTATTTGGTTGAGTTGTGAGTATTGGCAGTGTGTTTCTGTATTTGGTTGTGTTGTGAGTATTGGCAGTGTGTTTCTGTATTTGGTTGTGTTGTGAGTATTTGCAGTGTGTTTCTGTATTTGGTTGTGTTGTGAGTATTTGCAGTGTGTTTCTGTATTTGGTTGCATTGTGAGTATTTGCAGTGTGTTTCTGTATTTGGTTGCATTGTGTGTATTTGTAGTGTGTTTCTGTATTGGCAGTGTGTTTCTGTATTTAGTTGTGTTGTGAGTATTTGCAGTGTGTTTCTGTATTTGGTTGTGTTGTGAGTATTTGCAGTGTGTTTCTGTATTTGGTTGCAGGGGCGTGGGACTGGGGGGATAAAGGGTACTGAGTAACCAGGGCCCGAGGCAGGGAAGTCCGTTTTCTATACATACACATACATGGTACGGGGGCCCAGCAAGATGGTTTGTACCCAGGGCACAAAATTTGGTGCTACGCCACTGTTTGGTTGTGTTGTGAGTATTGGCAGTGTATTTCTGTATTTTGGTTGTGTTGTGAGTATTGGCAGTGTATTTCTGTATTTTGCTTGTGTTGTGAGTATTGGCAGTGTGTTTCTGTATTTGGCTGTGTTGTGAGTATTTGCAGTGTGTTTCTGTATTTGGTTGTGTTGTGAGTATTTGCAGTGTGTTTCTGTATTTGGTTGCATTGTGAGTATTTGCAGTGTGTTTCTGTATTTGGTTGCATTGTTTGTATTTGTAGTGTGTTTCTGTATTGGCAGTGTGTTTCTGTATTTAGTTGTGTTGTGAGTATTTGCAGTGTGTTTCTGTATTTAGTTGTGTTGTGAGTATTTGCAGTGTGTTTCTGTATTTGTTGTGTTGTGAGTATTGGCAGTGTGTTTCTGTATTTGGTTGTGTTGTGAGTATTTGCAGTGTGTTTCTGTATTTGGTTGTGTTGTGATTATTGGCAGTGTGTTTCTGTATTTGGTTGCATTGTGAGTATTTGCAGTGTGTTTCTGAATTTGGTTGCATTGTGAGTATTGGCAGTGTGTTTCTGTATTTGGTTGTGTTGTGAGTATTTGTAGTGTGTTTCTGTATTTGGTTGTGTTGTGAGTATTGGCAGTGTGTTTCTGTATTTGGTTGCATTGTGAGTATTTGCAGTGTGTTTCTGAATTTGGTTGCATTGTGAGTATTTGCAGTGTGTTTCTGTATTTGGTTGTGTTGTGAGTATATGCAGTGTGTTTCTTTATTTGGTTGCATTGTGAGTATTTGCAGTGTGTTTCTGTATTTGGTTGCATTGTGAGTATTTGCAGTGTGTTTCTGTATTTGGTTGTGTTGTGAGCATTTGTAGTGTGTTTCTGTATTTGGTTGTGTTGTGAGTATTTGCAGTGTGTTTCTGTATTTGGTTGTGTTGTGAGTATTTGCAGTGTGTTTCTGTATTTGGTTGCATTGTGAGTATTTGCAGTGTGTTTCTGTATTTGGTTGTGTTGTGAGCATTTGTAGTGTGTTTCTGTATTTGGTTGTGTTGTGAGTATTTGCAGTGTGTTTCTGTATTTGGTTGTGTTGTGAGTATTGGCAGTGTGTTTCTGTATTTGGTTGTGTTGTGAGTATTTGCAGTGTGTTTCTGTATTTGGTTGCATTGTGAGTATTTGCAGTGTGTTTCTGTATTTGGTTGTGTTGTGAGTATTTGCAGTGTGTTTCTGAATTTGGTTGTGTTGTGAGTATGTGCAGTGAGTTTCTGTATTTGGTTGTGTTGTGAGTATCTAGAGTGTGTTTCTGTATTTGGTTGTATTGTGAGTATTTGCAGTGTGTTTCTGTATTTGGTTGTGTTGTGAGTATTTGTAGTGTGTTTCTGTATTTGGTTGTATTGTGAGTTTTGCAGTGTGTTTCTGTATTTGGTTGTGTTGTGAGTATTTGTAGTGTGTTTCTGTATTTGGTTGTGTTGTGAGTATTTGCAGTGTGTTTCTGTATTTGGTTGAGTTGTGAGTATTGGCAGTGTGTTTCTGTATTTGGTTGTGTTGTGAGTATTGGCAGTGTGTTTCTGTATTTGGTTGTGTTGTGAGTATTTGCAGTGTGTTTCTGTATTTGGTTGTGTTGTGAGTATTTGCAGTGTGTTTCTGTATTTGGTTGCATTGTGAGTATTTGCAGTGTGTTTCTGTATTTGGTTGCATTGTGTGTATTTGTAGTGTGTTTCTGTATTGGCAGTGTGTTTCTGTATTTAGTTGTGTTGTGAGTATTTGCAGTGTGTTTCTGTATTTGGTTGTGTTGTGAGTATTTGCAGTGTGTTTCTGTATTTGGTTGCAGGGGCGTGGGACTGGGGGGATAAAGGGTACTGAGTAACCAGGGCCCGAGGCAGGGAAGTCCGTTTTCTATACATACACATACATGGTACGGGGGCCCAGCAAGATGGTTTGTACCCAGGGCACAAAATTTGGTGCTACGCCACTGTTTGGTTGTGTTGTGAGTATTGGCAGTGTATTTCTGTATTTTGGTTGTGTTGTGAGTATTGGCAGTGTATTTCTGTATTTTGCTTGTGTTGTGAGTATTGGCAGTGTGTTTCTGTATTTGGCTGTGTTGTGAGTATTTGCAGTGTGTTTCTGTATTTGGTTGTGTTGTGAGTATTTGCAGTGTGTTTCTGTATTTGGTTGCATTGTGAGTATTTGCAGTGTGTTTCTGTATTTGGTTGCATTGTTTGTATTTGTAGTGTGTTTCTGTATTGGCAGTGTGTTTCTGTATTTAGTTGTGTTGTGAGTATTTGCAGTGTGTTTCTGTATTTAGTTGTGTTGTGAGTATTTGCAGTGTGTTTCTGTATTTGTTGTGTTGTGAGTATTGGCAGTGTGTTTCTGTATTTGGTTGTGTTGTGAGTATTTGCAGTGTGTTTCTGTATTTGGTTGTGTTGTGATTATTGGCAGTGTGTTTCTGTATTTGGTTGCATTGTGAGTATTTGCAGTGTGTTTCTGAATTTGGTTGCATTGTGAGTATTGGCAGTGTGTTTCTGTATTTGGTTGTGTTGTGAGTATTTGTAGTGTGTTTCTGTATTTGGTTGTGTTGTGAGTATTGGCAGTGTGTTTCTGTATTTGGTTGCATTGTGAGTATTTGCAGTGTGTTTCTGAATTTGGTTGCATTGTGAGTATTTGCAGTGTGTTTCTGTATTTGGTTGTGTTGTGAGTATATGCAGTGTGTTTCTTTATTTGGTTGCATTGTGAGTATTTGCAGTGTGTTTCTGTATTTGGTTGCATTGTGAGTATTTGCAGTGTGTTTCTGTATTTGGTTGTGTTGTGAGCATTTGTAGTGTGTTTCTGTATTTGGTTGTGTTGTGAGTATTTGCAGTGTGTTTCTGTATTTGGTTGTGTTGTGAGTATTTGCAGTGTGTTTCTGTATTTGGTTGCATTGTGAGTATTTGCAGTGTGTTTCTGTATTTGGTTGTGTTGTGAGCATTTGTAGTGTGTTTCTGTATTTGGTTGTGTTGTGAGTATTTGCAGTGTGTTTCTGTATTTGGTTGTGTTGTGAGTATTGGCAGTGTGTTTCTGTATTTGGTTGTGTTGTGAGTATTTGCAGTGTGTTTCTGTATTTGGTTGCATTGTGAGTATTTGCAGTGTGTTTCTGTATTTGGTTGTGTTGTGAGTATTTGCAGTGTGTTTCTGAATTTGGTTGTGTTGTGAGTATGTGCAGTGAGTTTCTGTATTTGGTTGTGTTGTGAGTATCTACAGTGTGTTTCTGTATTTGGTTGTATTGTGAGTATTTGCAGTGTGTTTCTGTATTTGGTTGTGTTGTGAGTATTTGTAGTGTGTTTCTGTATTTGGTTGTATTGTGAGTTTTGCAGTGTGTTTCTGTATTTGGTTGTGTTGTGAGTATTTGTAGTGTGTTTCTGTATTTGGTTGTGTTGTGAGTATTTGCAGTGTGTTTCTGTATTTGGTTGAGTTGTGAGTATTGGCAGTGTGTTTCTGTATTTGGTTGTGTTGTGAGTATTGGCAGTGTGTTTCTGTATTTGGTTGTGTTGTGAGTATTTGCAGTGTGTTTCTGTATTTGGTTGTGTTGTGAGTATTTGCAGTGTGTTTCTGTATTTGGTTGCATTGTGAGTATTTGCAGTGTGTTTCTGTATTTGGTTGCATTGTGTGTATTTGTAGTGTGTTTCTGTATTGGCAGTGTGTTTCTGTATTTAGTTGTGTTGTGAGTATTTGCAGTGTGTTTCTGTATTTGGTTGTGTTGTGAGTATTTGCAGTGTGTTTCTGTATTTGGTTGCAGGGGCGTGGGACTGGGGGGATAAAGGGTACTGAGTAACCAGGGCCCGAGGCAGGGAAGTCCGTTTTCTATACATACACATACATGGTACGGGGGCCCAGCAAGATGGTTTGTACCCAGGGCACAAAATTTGGTGCTACGCCACTGTTTGGTTGTGTTGTGAGTATTGGCAGTGTATTTCTGTATTTTGGTTGTGTTGTGAGTATTGGCAGTGTATTTCTGTATTTTGCTTGTGTTGTGAGTATTGGCAGTGTGTTTCTGTATTTGGCTGTGTTGTGAGTATTTGCAGTGTGTTTCTGTATTTGGTTGTGTTGTGAGTATTTGCAGTGTGTTTCTGTATTTGGTTGCATTGTGAGTATTTGCAGTGTGTTTCTGTATTTGGTTGCATTGTTTGTATTTGTAGTGTGTTTCTGTATTGGCAGTGTGTTTCTGTATTTAGTTGTGTTGTGAGTATTTGCAGTGTGTTTCTGTATTTAGTTGTGTTGTGAGTATTTGCAGTGTGTTTCTGTATTTGTTGTGTTGTGAGTATTGGCAGTGTGTTTCTGTATTTGGTTGTGTTGTGAGTATTTGCAGTGTGTTTCTGTATTTGGTTGTGTTGTGATTATTGGCAGTGTGTTTCTGTATTTGGTTGCATTGTGAGTATTTGCAGTGTGTTTCTGAATTTGGTTGCATTGTGAGTATTGGCAGTGTGTTTCTGTATTTGGTTGTGTTGTGAGTATTTGTAGTGTGTTTCTGTATTTGGTTGTGTTGTGAGTATTGGCAGTGTGTTTCTGTATTTGGTTGCATTGTGAGTATTTGCAGTGTGTTTCTGAATTTGGTTGCATTGTGAGTATTTGCAGTGTGTTTCTGTATTTGGTTGTGTTGTGAGTATATGCAGTGTGTTTCTTTATTTGGTTGCATTGTGAGTATTTGCAGTGTGTTTCTGTATTTGGTTGCATTGTGAGTATTTGCAGTGTGTTTCTGTATTTGGTTGTGTTGTGAGCATTTGTAGTGTGTTTCTGTATTTGGTTGTGTTGTGAGTATTTGCAGTGTGTTTCTGTATTTGGTTGTGTTGTGAGTATTTGCAGTGTGTTTCTGTATTTGGTTGCATTGTGAGTATTTGCAGTGTGTTTCTGTATTTGGTTGTGTTGTGAGCATTTGTAGTGTGTTTCTGTATTTGGTTGTGTTGTGAGTATTTGCAGTGTGTTTCTGTATTTGGTTGTGTTGTGAGTATTGGCAGTGTGTTTCTGTATTTGGTTGTGTTGTGAGTATTTGCAGTGTGTTTCTGTATTTGGTTGCATTGTGAGTATTTGCAGTGTGTTTCTGTATTTGGTTGTGTTGTGAGTATTTGCAGTGTGTTTCTGAATTTGGTTGTGTTGTGAGTATGTGCAGTGAGTTTCTGTATTTGGTTGTGTTGTGAGTATCTACAGTGTGTTTCTGTATTTGGTTGTATTGTGAGTATTTGCAGTGTGTTTCTGTATTTGGTTGTGTTGTGAGTATTTGTAGTGTGTTTCTGTATTTGGTTGTATTGTGAGTTTTGCAGTGTGTTTCTGTATTTGGTTGTGTTGTGAGTATTTGTAGTGTGTTTCTGTATTTGGTTTTGTTGTGAGTATTTGCAGTGTGTTTCTGTATTTGGTTGAGTTGTGAGTATTGGCAGTGTGTTTCTGTATTTGGTTGTGTTGTGAGTATTGGCAGTGTGTTTCTGTATTTGGTTGTGTTGTGAGTATTTGCAGTGTGTTTCTGTATTTGGTTGTGTTGTGAGTATTTGCAGTGTGTTTCTGTATTTGGTTGCATTGTGAGTATTTGCAGTGTGTTTCTGTATTTGGTTGCATTGTGTGTATTTGTAGTGTGTTTCTGTATTGGCAGTGTGTTTCTGTATTTAGTTGTGTTGTGAGTATTTGCAGTGTGTTTCTGTATTTGGTTGTGTTGTGAGTATTTGCAGTGTGTTTCTGTATTTGGTTGCAGGGGCGTGGGACTGGGGGGATAAAGGGTACTGAGTAACCAGGGCCCGAGGCAGGGAAGTCCGTTTTCTATACATACACGTACATGGTACGGGGGCCCAGCAAGATGGTTTGTACCCAGGGCACAAAATTTGGTGCTACGCCACTGTTTGGTTGTGTTGTGAGTATTGGCAGTGTATTTCTGTATTTTGGTTGTGTTGTGAGTATTGGCAGTGTATTTCTGTATTTTGGTTGTGTTGTGAGTATTGGCAGTGTGTTTCTGTATTTGGCTGTGTTGTGAGTATTTGCAGTGTGTTTCTGTATTTGGTTGTGTTGTGAGTATTTGCAGTGTGTTTCTGTATTTGGTTGCATTGTGAGTATTTGCAGTGTGTTTCTGTATTTGGTTGCATTGTTTGTATTTGTAGTGTGTTTCTGTATTGGCAGTGTGTTTCTGTATTTAGTTGTGTTGTGAGTATTTGCAGTGTGTTTCTGTATTTAGTTGTGTTGTGAGTATTTGCAGTGTGTTTCTGTATTTGGTTGTGTTGTGAGTATTTGCAGTGTGTTTCTATATTTGGTTGTGTTGTGAGTATTTGCAGTGTGTTTCTGTATTTGGTTGTGTTGTGAGTATTTGCAGTGTGTTTCTGTATTTGGTTGTGTTGTGAGTATTTGCAGTGTGTTTCTATATTTGGTTGTGTTGTGAGTATTTGCAGTGTGTTTCTGTATTTGGTTGCATTATGAGTACTTGCGGTGCTTTTTTCTGTATTTGGTTGCATTGTGTGTATTTGCAGCACGTGTTGTCAAACTGATAAAAGTTTCTTAATTTCCTGGTGTTTTTTTTCTATTTGTATTTGTTTTCTTCATTTGAAGTGAGTTGAGCTATTTTGGCCGTTGTCACTTTGGCCTCTTTAAATAGCCAAAAACAATACCAGATATTATAAGTTGTCTCACATTTTCGGACCCCAATGAATATGCACTCCTTCCAACCCTCCCATCCACACATGCAGAAAAACACAAGCACAAACTTCTAAATGATTGCACAGAAAGTCTGCAGTGGTGATCAGTAGCCATCTTTAGGTTGTTGTCCTCCTGACATGCTCAATGGTAGAAGTGTGACCTGCTGATAATGCAGCAAAACAGTGAAGATCTCTGTATGCCATTGTGCCTTAGAATTAGGCCATCACTTCAGGTTTTTTGGGCTTACACATGGATTTCTTCCTATGTGCACTGTGTAACTGCCAAAACAAGATCACCCCTCCTGACACCCAAAAGTCAGCCAGCAGCACAATTCTTAAATAGATTTAGGGATATACAAAGAGACATATTATTGTCTGCATGCTTGCGTCTGTGTGCGTAAAAAACTATCAATCAAAGGACCACATGATGGGATTCATGCGCCTGGGGCAGATTGGAGATATAGCGATCCACAATGGAGCTGGTGTGATTTGCAGGTAGCGAAATAGTGGCATAGGCGTAAAAGCACACAATTAGGATGCAGAAATATAATTAGTGTGTGTACACACATTTATTTCCTAGAGTGATTTTATGATTTTATTTCAATATTTATTTTTGTTATACGAAATGTACATTTAAACCTGGTCTTGGGAACTTTCTACTTTGCCTTCATGATTTATTTTAGATCAAATGATCATGATTTTGATCAAATTTTGAAATGTATTTTAAATATATAAATGTTATTGTTACCCTAGTCTTGGACCTAGACTTTAAATCTTAAAATATAAAAACATATATCAAAACATTAATCATTTAATATATGATGAAATAAACAAATAACACGAAAATAAAATAAAACACCAATATTTGATTCAATATTTATTATGTGATATATATATCACATAATAAATATTGAATCAAATATTGGTGTTTTATTTTATTTTCGTGTATATATATATATTTATTTTCGTGTATATATATATATTTCTTCATTGATGTTTATACATCGTTGGGATTTGTTAATAGCTAAATTTAATAAACAATGAGAGTATGAAATGTGTTTTTTTTTTTTTTTTTTTTTTAGAAAGTTCATTTTTGTAAAGTTCACATGGCCAGAAGTGTCCTTAGTTGTCACGGTGTAAAAGGTATGACATTTTCTGAATCCCCTCAATATTAACAACAGTACCATTTTGTCTTTCCTAGCATCCGTGGCTGTCTCAGTCTACATGGAATTCACTTACATGTTAATTTCACGTTATTCCAGATTTTTTTTCTTTGCTCTTCAGTTGCCATGAGAGCTTGTAGCATAGCAACAAAGTGACTCACTCATGACATCACCGCACTATAAAATCAAATGAATTTCAGCAGCCCTACTGAATGACCAAAAACACAATGTTTAAAAGTTGATATCAGACCTAATTTGTGACGTTTGTCATTGTTAGCAGTAAAATCACATATAATTAGGGAAGAGCGGGGCACAACCTAATGCTTTTTGCCTGTCTCAGTTTGTGTAAATCCACTTGGGGTTCAGAGTATTTATTTTTTCCAACATTAATTTGACACATGTCTAGTACAGTTATGTGGTTTTGTTTAATTATACAGTGTATACTTTGTTCTTAATTTACCCCGAAAGAATGGAAGTGAAATGTGACAACATGCCCCATAGGTGGGGTACATTGTAATATGTGACGGGCACACTGTAACATCACCATATGACAGCTTAAAATGTTATCTCATCTAATTAAAAATATATATATTCAAGAAAAACAATAAAATACAATTATTACGTTTTTTTAAATAATATAAAGGCATGTTTAATCCATAATATCAGATTTGTCTTATTTTAAAAAAATACAAAGTAAAACATGAACTGTTGCTATGGTTAAATAAATGTTCAGTAATATCTTCCAAGAATGTTTTAATTTTGGCGCAAATTTTTCTCTAAAAATGTTGATATGGCAACTAGTAAATACACAAATCTTCGTCATCATGGTATGTGTTGAAAGTTTTAAACCACGCACGTTAACCCAGCATTAGGTTGTGCCCCGTGCTCCCCTACATTTGAAAAGTTAGCACTGAGCCAAACGTTCTTTTATCAATGATTATTTTTGTGGGGGTCACCTCTTGTCTAACTTGGTTCTCTCTCACAATTGGTGTAAGATGTCTATGTCTTGCGCTATGTATTTTCCACAACCCCTTTTGGAAAGTCATATACCTCCATCCAACTGCTATCTATTCATCTCGCCCAACTAGTCCCGTTTATATTCCAGACCACAATCAGGAATAATGGAAGCTAACCATTAGGGAGAGCACTTGTGTGTTCTGTAGTCTGTTGACTCACAGCTCATTTATCTGCATCCAGGAAATGCTTGGGTATTTGCTCTGACTTTGTCAAAAAAACATCCGCCTGGACATCTGACAACTTATAAAGTACATTAATTAATCCACATACACCACACTGCCAGTCAGGCAAACTTTAATCTTATTAAGTATGTTTGAGGAGTTAAAAGTAAAGCCTTAAGGGAAAATATGTTGTCAATCTTTGTTCATAATCCATACAACTATTTATAGCTGGGGTAAAGACGGGAGTGGTATGGGGGGCTGTCCAGACCAGGAGGCACTAGAAGAGAGTGGGCTAGTTGTCCAATTGTTTTACTTTAGTGAATATTACTCAGGCTGGACATTTTTTGAAAGTCTTTACAGGCACATGCTATAAATTCTTCCCTACAAAAAAATAAAATAAATAAATAAATCTATAAATATGGCTTTAGTGATACAATTGAATAGAAAGAAAATCTATTCTAAGAAAGAAATACAATCTTGACGCACTGTGAACAGCATAATCGACTTATTAAAGGTTCCCTATGAAAAATTGAGTTCAGTACATGGACATCACATACTGTGAGTCTCACACACCATTGCCTCCTACTTTTTATGTAGATCTTGTAAATCAAAAACACCAGGGGAAAAATAAAGTTTCTTCTCAACATAAACCCAACCGTGACGCAAGCGTAGGGGATCATTTATATGCCAGCCCCCAACATTTGCATCTGTCCAAACATGTGCATCGTCAGGCGGAGATGACGATAACTGGGACTGCAGATAAACAAACTTCTCTGGACACGTCATGTTCCAGGCTGTGCGACTTTTCTACCCTTCCCACAGATAAATGTGGGAATGATCTGAAATACCAATAAACAAGTAAGCTGCATTTCATTAATCTCCATTTGAGATGTTCTGCTTAAAGTGTCATTCAGTCGGTCTGCGTTCTGGCAGGATGGTCAGGACTCACAAGCTGCTTCACTGAACTGCTGTGATCTGTGAGCTGCTAAAAAAAGCCAATCAGAGCAGAGCTCAACATTAATATTCATGACCCTTCCAAATAAGGCAAAACAGAGCATTACATCATAGGGACAATTTATAGGGTTGTAAATGGACCTGGACAAATGTATCTGGACAAATTCTGCCCATAAATAAGCCAAATACCCTCTGTGTAGATATCAGAGAACAATTTAACATATTGTTTTAAATCATTCTAGGGCACCTTTAACATTTTTTAATTATATTTAGAAAGAAAAACTATATTTTAAGTTTATTGCAAACTATGCATATACATTTAAATATTTAAGTATTTTGAGAGTGTGAGGAGATTATGTACTTTGTGGTGCTTTATGGGAGTGGGTGGAGCTAACATTTTAACACAATGCGCCACACAAAATTTAGAAATGTTCTGTACATCATGGGTAATGTAGTTTTTCACCAAAAATTAAACATGATTATTTTAAAGTTGAATTAATGCAGGCTAAGATTTATAAGTAATCATTTAAAAACTATTTGAATTTGAATTGAGTTTTTATTTATGGAATTGTTGCACTCTATAAAATGCTAAACTCATGAATATGGTAAGGGGCATGATATTTCTGAAACATGCTCGAACCGTTTTACCAAACACAACACAATGGTCCAGCCGAACAATTAGAGTGCATTGCACTTTTCTGAAGGAGGGGCTTTATCTGGAGGTAGGAACTATACAGATAGTTGCTAAAAGACCAGGAAGAGAGTTGCTGCATTATGTAAAATATGTGAAAAATAATGTGTTTTTGAACATTCAAAACATTCATGGTAGCCCTCGTTCCCTGATGAAATTTGCATGCTAGGCCTTATTTGCATTGTTAATGTTGGGAAGTGTTCTCTTTCCCAGAGGGACTGGAATGCTACAGAGAACACATCTTACACAAAGGGGAGGTAGCCATGTGGAATATACATTCTAAGGACTCACCAATGGGGAGTTCTACTCAGGGAAATCTCTGTGGTTGGCTCTCACATTGTAGAAAGAGGCTACAGAATCCAATTTGGTTCTCGCCCGCCTCAGTTCAACAGGGTCCTTCCCTCTGTGGTTGGCCCGAAGTGTGCTCTGTAAACTGCAAAACTATACTTGTTTTACAGTTCTACATTTCAGTTTTCTATTACTGATGGTCAGAAAGGGTCAAATAGGCTACTGTTTACAACATGAATAATTGGCCATTGGTAGTTTCTGACCTTTTGAAGCAATTCTGCTAATCTGGAATACTTATTTGCAGCTGGAAATTTGAGAAATAATTAGATATAATACTTATATAATCTTTCCATATGGTCACTGGTCTGTTTGGATGTTTTATTTGACACAAAAAGAAAATCTAGGAAATGAGTCCTGTGTATTAAAGAATTAGCAAAAACTGACATTGTTTGCCTCTGTATTACCTAAATGTAGGGCTGTAACGATACACCAAACCCACAATTCGGTTCGTATCACGATTTTTGACCCACGGTACGATACAAACCTCGATATGGGGATGAAAAAAAACAGTTCAAAATATATTTTGAGGGGAAAAAAATAATCTATCAGTGTGTCTCCGGCATCTGCATGTTGGTTGTGTTGCCGGCCAGTTGGGGAAGCTTCTTGAAACACTTACGGCAAATTGTGTGGGTCTTGTCAACTACACGATTGCCATCCTTGTTCTCCACCGGGTAGCCGAAAATGTTACCATACTGCTGACTTAAAAATTGGACCTGGACAGGAAGGATAATTCTGGGAGTTGGAAGGGGTGTGTCGCGATTCTGCCTTCTCACATCGCGATATAGGTTCGTGGACCTGCATATTGCGATTTCGATTTCATACCGCATATCGTTACAGCCCTACCTAAATGTATGAATTTTGCGTTATTTAATCTCATTAAACACATTTATTACAGTTTAGAATTACAGTAAAAGTCAAATACCTGGTCAACTAGAAGATCAAAAAAGAAGAAGAAGAAAAAAGTATAATTCTGTTATTAATCATCTTCATATTGCTTCAAATAGGTAGCCTATTTGTTGTTGTTAGTTTGTTTCTGCCAAAAAAAAAAAGGAATTTAAAGTTTAAATTTAAAAAGTACTCTAAAGGGGAATTGTTTCAAGGGGAATCCGAATACCAAATCCTGACAGGACGAGAGGAGCTGGGGATGGAGGACAGTAAATGAGCTCTGAAGAAACGTGATCGCTGCTGATATTACTGAAGGAGCTTATATATGTATGCTGTTAAATACGTTGTATAGGTAGATGCAGTCAGCTGACAGTCAGCTGATGTGGGCTTGACTAATGTGACCTGCCAGAACTGATGCGATGCTTAATTTCTGTCAGAACCACCATCGTCAAAGATGATTGATTGAATATTAGCGTGCACTTTGGATTGGCGGTATAGTTCTGTTTTGGGCAAGACCTCTCTACACATTCATGCAGCCTAACATGGATACGAGCAGGGAGAGCGAGAAGGGTCCAGCTGCGGCTTGGGCGTTCCCATCATGAAACAAGAATGCCTAATGGGCATTCCTGGTAGCGTCTCATTGACCAATCGCGATGAGTTTCTCAAGACATACTGGGTATTATGTCATTTCCCCTTCCATATGCGTGATTTTTCCCCCCAAACCAGTTCAGCAGAAATGCCCTGCAACCGATTCTAAACATTTCATTGGCCATATCAATAAGAACAACAATTGCCTACACCCAACCCTGATCCCTAAACCTACCCATCACAAGAAACGTTCTGCATTTTTACATTTTCCAAAAAAAAAACATAGTTTAGTATGTTTATAAATCCATTTACATTGTGGGGACAAACACACATAATGGTTTGTTTCGGCGTAGACATACACACGGAATCACAGGCTGGGATGATGGTTCGTTTAGACGGCGTAGACTTGCATGGGGATAGCTCAATATGCATACGGATAACACGCCACTTGGCTTTAACAAGTGGCGTGTATGTTTACACAAAGTCATGATGTCATGTTGCAAAATGCTAGATCTTATTATGAAGCTTCTGTTTGAGAAAAATTAACTAGCGAATGTTGAACATATTAATCCGGATGTTAGCTAGCAGTTCAGCAGAAGAGGTAAAGAAGAAGAAGAAAGGGGCGTTCCAGTCTGCGAAAACGGTAACCCCCACCAGGACAATAACACCCATTTGTGGCTGCAGTTGGATGATATTGGGGAAAGCAGCAATAACCCCCCAAAACAAAACCAATGCTGATATCCCCCAAACATGAATGGTGCAAAAATATGAATGCCCTATCATTTAATACATTAGGCAATATATATTCACATACTATATGGGATTTAATATTTATATTTTCCAATATACATGAATATATAATATTGTATAATATAATCAATATATTATTCCATGTATTTACAATATATTATCATATATTTCAAGTAATATATTGGTAAATATAGTTTCCTTTTGTAAGGGTCACCCCAAGCCGCAGCAAGCAAGGCCACATTTGCAACAAGCATGTTGCTGTAACCAAATTTAAATTAATTGAATACTATCTATTGGGGGAAGCGTACACCCTGAGCGGAAGCAAAATCTGAAACAAGCATGCTTTTTGGTTTTCCCAATCTTATGGGAAAGCATCACCCCAAGCCGCAGCAAGCAAGGACATTTTTCCATAAGCATGTTGCCTTACCTATATTTTTATTCATTGTATGGTATTGGGGGAAGCTTACACCCGTATAGCGCAGCAAAATCTGATACAACAAGGTTGTTGTAATCACAGAACTAATCTAGTAGTATGTCTGGAAAACATACACCCCACAGCAACATCTCCAAGTAGATGCAATGTGCAACTAGCAATGAAATACAGTGCTTACTAATTCATGATCATGATTCTGCTCCTGTCGAGGGGATTCCATCGGCTGTAGGAAAAGTTGACGAACCCCACGACTCCGCACTCCCTCATGGGATCACCAAGCCACAGCATTGTTAGTGTTGAATAAGAGACCTCTGCGGTGAAACGTACCTGCTGTGTGTATTTAAGCACAGCATGTTATTGACACTCTAGATAAGCTAAAGTCACAAGCATGTTGCTAACATTAACATAGCATGTGCAATATGATTGTGTTCCCAATGCAGCTATAGCTTAAGACCAGCATGTTTCAAATATCAAACAGAAAACTTTTAGGATGAGCATGTTTCAAATGGCAACTATAGGCTACTTAAAGAACAAGCTTGTTTCCAATAGTAACTATAGTTAACGACCGGCTTTAATAGCAAACTATAAAACGTTGACACACCTGCTTCAAATGCAACTATGTAGCTTTAAATGGGTGATTTTTTGAGAAATCAACTTTCCCTTGAGCTTTTGATATATAAAAGGTCATGGTAATATAAGAGTATCATGTAAGTTTCAGAGCTGAAAACGTCCTTGTTAGTCAAAGAAAATATTTTATACACACCAGGCCCAGAAAACAATCGTGAGCTTCATTCTTACGTCATAGCGCTACGAAACACTGCCTCTACAGCACGTGTAATTCAGTACCCCCGCCCACCAACTCATGGAGCTGTTCGGTCGATCACAAGCCAGCAGCAATAACAATGTGGAAGAAGATAGCAAGCAATATATTGAGGAAGAACACAGTCGCTGCATAAGCTTCCTTCAGATTATTATATTAGGAATGTGTGATACTTCATTTATATTTGATGAAGTTCCAGCTCATGTGGGGAAGACCGTTTGGGTGTTCACTTCATCATTTCACTGCCGAATCGTTTGTAGACAAGTCTCAGGTGCTGGATTTGCAGACACAATGTTGTGCCTTTTGGATCCGACCGGAATGGTGCAACAAACTTATATGAGTAAAACGTCTTTTTTATATGTAATATTACTAGTCCCGCGTGGAAAACGCGTGCATGCTAGAAATAGAAGAGACCCCTATATATCAATAGCAGCAGCGCCTATTGTTTATATGTAAACAATATATGTCTAATTTATATAAGCAATTTATTTAAACAACATATATGCAAACATTCAGTATGCTTATATAGGATATTTTAAATGCTTATAGTAAAATTCATATATACGTATTTATTACAAATATTTATATAATGACTAATGAGTAATGTGCAGTATGTTAAGATCAAATCATATGTGTAAATAATCTCAACTAAAGGATTATTAGGAACAACATACTAATACTGTGTTCGACCCCCTTTCGCCTTCAGTGCCTTAATTCTACGTGGCATTGATTCAACAATGTGCTGAAAGCATTCTTTAGAAATGTTGACCCATGTTGTGCTGGGCACATCCAGGGCATGAAGCTCTCCCGCTCCACCACATCCCAAAGATGCTCTATTGGGTTGAGATGTGGTCACTGTGGAGGCCATTTTAGTACAGTGAACTCATTGTCATGTTCAAGAAATCAATTTGAAATGATTCGAGCTTTGTGACAGTGCATTATCTTGCTGGAAGTAGCCATTAGAGGATGGGTACATGGTGGTCATAAAGGGATGGACATGGTCAGAAACAATGCTCAGGTAGGCCGTGGCATTTAAACGATGCCCAATTGGCACTAAGGGGCTTAAAGTGTGCCAAGAAAACATCCCCCACACCATTACACCACCACCAGCAGCCTGCACAGTGGTAACAAGGCATGATGGATCCATGTTCTCATTCTGTCTACACCAAATTCTGATTCTACCATCTGAATGTCTCATCAGAAATCAAGACTCATCAGACCAGGCAACATTTTTCCAGTCTTTAACTGTCCAATTTAGGTGAGCTTGCTTGCTTGTGCAAATCCTATTTGTAGTGGAGATGAGTGGTACCCTCTGGGGTCTTCTGCTGTTGTAGCCCATCCGCCTCAAGGTTGTGCGTGTTGTGGCTTCACAAATGCTTAGCTGCATACCTCGGTTGTAATGAGTGGTTATTTCACTCAAAGTTGCTCTTCTATCAGCTTGAATCAGTTGGCCCATTCTCCTCTGACCTCTAGCATCAACAAGGCATTTTTGCCCACAGGACGACTGTATACTGGATGTTTTTCCCTTTTCACACCCTTCTTTGTAAACCCTAGAAATGGTTGTGCGTGAAAATCCCAGTAACTGAGCAGATTGTGAAATACTCCGAAATACTCAATATATGCATCATCAGAGGAATTTTTCCAGAAATACAATGCATAAATCTCTTGTCTCAGGGGGATATGAGAGGGGGGAGCACAATCATTCGAATATACTCCAGGGTTTCTACTAATAAAAAGGCATATGCTAATCGCTGAAGTAACCCTTTAAAGCTTCGCCCAAGGGGCAAGGGGCACATTGAGGCCACGCTGCCATGGCCCCTGGAACTGTCATTACTGCCATGGTCCTTTGAACTGCCTCTACCGCCAGGGCCGCCCACGCCCAGGTCCACACCTGAGGGTTCAGGTCCGCCCACGCCAGAAGGTCCAGGTCCGCCCATGCTCCCAGGCCCATCTCAGCCACGCCAGGGTCCATGGCCTGGCCCACCATCCCTCTCCCAAGTCTGCCCCCCAAGACTCTTATTGATGTTTTGATTATGTATGGGCGTCAGGGGCCACCCATAGAGGGGGGGATCTGTCACAGGGTGTTTTGGTGTAGGTTCATGTTTCATGTAATTAAGTTTATCATGAGGTATGTTCAACATCGGCTGGATGCATGCGATCGGCGAGTAGCGGAGTGCAGGCGCGGAGGAGCTGCAAACGGAGACGTGAAGTGGGACACTTTCTGCTTCCTGTGGTGACGCTTGCACTGCGCTTGCAAACTTTATCACAGCTGAAGTTAAATAAATGCAATATTTCTCAAATACACAGATGTTTCAAATGACATTTCATTCAATACTTTATGTACTGCTTAATAAAGCTTCTATTTGGACAAGATTAAAGTTCAACATATAAACCTACATTATCAATGAAGTTTTGTCAACGGTTTTTATCAGTTTTAGTTTGATAAACATGACAATATAAAATCACGACTACATGAAAAGAGGTTTTACTGTTATAAATTAATGATTTGTGAGCACTAACGTAACATAAGGTTTTAGAATAAACACAAAACACACATGACCGCTGTCATGCAGTGAATCTGGCCAATCGTGGATCAGCTGTATCATCATTAGAACTCGTGCAGCCTCCTGCAGCCTCCCTTGAGAATCTGCACCGGCTGCATCAGCCGGCTTGTCTCGAATCGCTCTCGCGGCACTTTGTTGACATACGTCACAGTCACGTGCCGGCGGCGCTGTCTCAAGTCGGACAAAATTTCTAACCGGCATGCACTGCTTTAAGTCAGCCGCCGATCGGTCTGCGCATCGCTGGGTGAAGTCGAACAAGCCTAATATGTTCACTATCATGTTTTGTCATGCACTTCCTGGTCTTGTCATTTGTTCTCTTGTTATGTCACTATGCCCTCATGTGTTCCTGCCTTGTGTTCCCGTGTCATGTTTTCATTGGTTTATGAGTTGATCATTGTCCACAGGTGTCCCTTGTCTTGTCATTTGCCCTTGTGTATTTAAGCCCTCATGTTTGCCATGTATCTTTGTCAGTTAATGTATTTGTAACCCACTGTCGGTGAGTCTGGTGATGTCAAGTTTGTTTGTTCGTTTAAGCCAAGCCTAGTCAAGTCTTTGTTTTGATTTTGGATTCATGTTAAGTTTGAAATAAAACTGCACTTGGGTTCTCAACTTCGCCTTCAGTGGACTGAATGTTACAATATGAGCATTTATTGCATATATTGATATTTCATATAAGCACATATATTACATTGCCATATGGGCAATAGCACTACAGCTTTACGAACAGTGTTTCCAATATCAACTATAGCTTTGAAGAACACAAGTTATTAGGGAAAAAATACTTTTTTAGTGAATTTCAGTTTAGGAATTTAAAGTTCGGTTGTTCTCTCTACTTTGTTACAAAAAATTTTGTGTTCAGCAAAACAAAGAAACTCATACAGGTTTGGAACAACTTGAGGGTGAGTGAATGATGACTGAATTTTCATTTTTGGGTGAACTATACCTTTAAGTTTAATTAAGTCATAGCATGTTGCAGTGACAAGGAAGTTGCCAATGGCAACAGATTTAAAGTACATTTGCCAATATGATTGCATAGCCTAGCACCAGCAATTCATGAAATTGACTAGAAGCCTAAGCAACACAGATGGCCTTAGCAGTGAGCCTGTTGCCAATAGCCTACCCTGATAGCTTTTAGCAAAGAGCATTAACAAGAAACGTAGCTTAGCTTCATGAAGACATTCAAGGATGACTATGTGGGTGTTATGTGGATATTTGATCTTCTCTTTATATGCTTCTTTATGCAGGTGAGTGCAGATCGCATCTGAATTGTTCTTGGTTCAGTTAGGCTACATTAGTAAACCTCAACGAGTCCATGTCAACAAACAGTGATGTGTTCAAGTTTGGGAACTTAACTGAAACTGAGGTGAAATTTATGTGGGAAACGAATTTCTCACTAAATCCCACTTGTGCAATTACTTGTCAGATATGATAGCCAAGAGAAAGGCTATCTTCAGGGTCAGGTTCGTTGCAGATACCTACTGAACCGGGGGGATCCATCAGGGCCTGGAGATTGCAAAAGGAAGAAAATTTTGAACAGAAAGCCAAAACTTTTGAAAGCATTTCAACCACAGCGATTAAAAGCCATACTACTGGATTACAGAAACAATCAAAAAGCTAAAGTTTTACTGCTGGAATTGTTTGCTGTTTAGATGGGTTTTTACAACAACAAAAAAATCTTATAGATTGCACAACTGATTTTATTCTGGCCACCTATGCCACTGTTTTATTGGTTAAACTTTAGCGGAGAAAACAGTTATTTTGCAGAATTACTGGTCAGTCTGTAAATTTACTACCATGCACATTTGCTGTAATTTTGCATTATAGTTAAATGTTCCCCAAATCATAAGTTTAATACGGTCTGATACATATATATAATTGTCTGCTGTGCCGGTGTAATGTTGTGATTTATTCTCAATATGCGGAAGTATATCTCGCTAATGTGTACTTTGGTCTAAGTGATTTCATGATTCGCCGGCTTATATTAAATGTTGTTTAACTTGATGGTTTTGTGGCCAGTTGTCACCATATTCTGTTGTGTGATCTGTTCTGTTTTACCGACTGTGTGATGCAATAATTTGTAATAATGATTTGCATTTTTATTACTGTGTGTGTGTGATAGCTCTCACGCTCACTCTTATGTTTGCTTGTGGCATTTCTTGTCAAATGTATCATGCAGTATTATAGAAGGGAACACTGTAGGCTGACTTTAAGTCTTTAAGGCTGATTTTAGGCTTAGTTTACTGTGTACCGTTTTTTTTACCGTTTACAGAGAAAAAAGGGAGTAAGTGGGCCAAGGTCCAAGAGTCAAGGTTTGCTACTGGTACTGAGTAATATTAATAAACATGTACTTGCTATAGAGTTACAGTTAGGGTTAGTTTCTTGTAATAATGCATAATTTACTGTTATTACTATACTAAATACATGTAGTAATGTGACTACATCACCTTAAATTAGTAAGTGTTACCATATATTAGAGCAATTCATCTTGCATTATTTGTTTACCACTAAACCATTCTGATGACATTGTATTCTTCTATACTAACTTGTGTCATAGTGAATAATTCAATAGGTGTCATCACCGTACAGTATCTAAATTATGGAACATGCTTTTAATGCAAAAAAACTGAACAGTTAGTTAAATTCATTAATGACCTCAAGGCTAGATTATTGTAATGCTCTACTGGGTGGTTGCCCTGCTCGCTTAATAAACAAACTCCAGCTGGTCCAAACGCAGCAGCTCGAGTTCAAGAACCAGGAAGAAGATCATATTAGCCTGGTTCTGTCAACACTGCACTGACTACCTATTAAACATCATATCAATTTTAAAATCTTGCTTTTTACTTACAAAGCACTAAATGGTTTAGCTCCCCAGTACTTGAGCGAGCTCTTACCACATTGTACTCCATCACTTCTATTGTGGTCTCAAAACTCCAGTTCAACTGGCCAGTTGATAATACCTAGAATATCAAAATCAACTTCAGGTGGTCGATCTTTTTCCTTTTAGCACCTAAACTCTGGAACAGTCTTCCTAATATTGTTCAGGAAGCAGACACACTCTGTCACTTTAAATCTTAAATCGCATTTTTTTACTGTGGCATACACATAGAAAATGATCATTTATATTATTCAAATCTGATAAATTATTGTTAGGTGTCACGCACCAGTGGTGATGATAATGCACGAAGAAGAGGAAGGTGAAGAAGGATGAGGAAGATGACTTCAGTAAACATCACTTTAATGGATACTTCACCACTGGTTAACATAGACTTAAATCAAGACAGGTACGGAGAAGGGTCTACTGACGACGACGGACAAAGACAGAGTGAACACAGAGGAACTAAATACACACACTGATGATGAACATAACAAGGGGGACAGGTGATACAGATGATTAATTAACATAGCAGGGCTAAACTAAACTAATGAGGGATGACGGTGGCAACAGACAGACAGACAGACAGACAGACAGACAGACAGACAGACAGACAGACAGACAGACAGACAGACAGACAGACAGACATGTGACATTAGGCTGCACTAACTAGGTCAGCCAGAACCGGGAACACTTCCCTTAACACCTGATGTACTCATTACATGGTAATGTACATTACATTGGCTCTTTGCCACCGTTACCTTTGGTTTTTGGCTTGCTCAGTTGGGGACACTTCAGAATTTCAACTATATTACAGATCTGCCCTTATTGACACATGATAATTGAAATTGGCTGGATAGCATCACTGTTTTCACCAGAGCAGTTGTATAGCCAAATCAAATTCTGTTGCATTATCTTCCTGTTGACACTGTGAAGCTGCTTTCAAACAATTGTACTTAAACACCGTTATATAAATAAAGGTGATTTGATTTGATTTTTGACATTCTACATATCAAATTCTACATATCATACTTGTCATACCCAAATTTATTAGATCCATCCGTTCTGATCTTATAAGATTGGTGAAATCTATGTAAAAAGATGGCACATTATTCAGATTATCTACTTTATTGTCCTAAAGAAGAAAGAAATAATACAGGTTTGGAACAACACAAGGGTGAGTAAATGGTGAATAGAAAATAATCTCAAATTTGAATACATTCACTCCAAATAACCTTTTTAGGTTTCAGTGACTAGAAGAGAACTAGAAGTTATTATCAATGCATCATACTGTAGATCAAATTTCTCATTCACTGCAACCCTCAAACGGTGGAGAGTTATGACCTCCATGAACACTGCTCAAGTGCACAGTGACTTCACCGAAATGCTCCATCACTTCTTTGCCATTTTTGACATTTACTCTCACCAGCTTCTAAAAGTTGATGGCTTCTCTATACAGCAAAAACCCATTTGTTCAACTAGAAACCGGTGAATACTGGCGCAGTCTGGAGTATTCGTGACATGGCCCATGTGTCTCACACAAAGAGGGAAATGGTATCTTTGTCATCAGCTGGGTTGTTTGCAGCGGCCAATTGGTGCCATATGTATGGGTAATTAAGTTTGTAAATGTAGCTAGGTGGAAATCTGAAAGCCGGAAGTAATTAGGCTGGCAGTACTGGTGTGTGCGTAGACTCTTTGGAAGACTATTGATAACTGTTAATGTTCTTAATAACTAAGAACATGATAGCATGGATATCTCTCTATTCAGTCTAACATCTCCATTTATTATTTGATATTTTCTTTCATGTAACAGTTCTATAAACAGTCAGATAACACCAAACGTATAGTTTAGAGACAATATAGCCAGTTATCTAGTATTTTTACTCCATCCAAAAAAATAATAATAATAATTCAAACAAAGTCAAAATACAAGGTGCACAGCAGGGGTGTGTTCCTGATTGAATTGTTGTTGACTAATGATTCCATTCATAGACAGCCACTTTGTGTTTTTGTGTTTCGTTTCTGAATGAATAAGTGTTTTTGAAGGAATCTGTTGTTGCAACAATTTAATAGCTCTCATGGGGTTTCATTCTTGAATGCATCTGTCCCAATTCGCCTATATACTATGCCTTAAAAGTGTGTACTGTTTTTGAGAAGAAAAAGTACATACTTTTAAGTTTAGCAGAATAGTAGGGAATCTTTGGGGCATACTAACTCTCCTCTTGTGTTTGCAGTTTGCAATATGATGCATTTAAAAGTGAACTGCCAAATGTATTATTACAAAAGTTCAAAATGCTGTTGCAGATTAAATATAATGTGCATAACATAAATACAAATCTTTTCCTCAGGTTAGATACTGATTTGCTGATACACTCAAACCCCTTATCTAAACCTCTCTACTCAACCATCAGACTCACACCTTGGTCATTTTTATTTTATATATATATATATATATATATATATATATATATATATATATATATATATATATATATATATATATATATATATATTACCCATGTTTTCAGTTATATTCTAAAGAAGAAAGAAGTGTGCTTGAATATGCATTTGGAATAGTTGTTAATTAGGCAGTTTACTTGGCCTACTGCAATTTTCTAAAACACCCAAACCTAATATTTTATCTATATTATGGTAGCTGGTACCAAACTTTATTTCTTATCTCTAAATTTGAATACTGGTGCCTTAAAGAGAAGTGATATGCTGTCATGGACGAATGGAGGGCGGAAATAATTTAGTTGTATTACACTGATTCCAGCCTTGAACATTTTGTATACTGGTCATGCCCACTTGTGATAATTCTTTTGCCACTACATCATCCGCAATGTCTGTAGCAAGGTGCTTCAGATTTAGCAGAGGTCAGCATTTTCAGACCTTAAGGTATCCGCTGGTCCATGACAAGCCAATATCAGGGCTATAGTTGTAATCAGGGCCATGACATTTTAGAAAATCATTGATCAGCTGATAAAACTAGCCGGCACAAACTTTACACTCTTATTGAGAAAGAAATCCCTCTGCTTAATGAGCTTAAGCAAAGATCCAATTAGCAGTGGAGGCGCAATAGGATTCTTTAAAATAAAGCTGTAGAAAAAAATGTTGAAAAAGAAACAGCTTGTTAATGTAACCCTCAAAGTAAATAAATACATGTGAGCATATGAGCAACTGAACAACTTATATTAAATTACTTCTGCATGCAATTTACATTTAAAACAATTTATTCTACCAGTAACCATTTTTTATTTTTTTATTTTTTTAGAATCTACTTTAATTGAATGTCTGAATGTAGTCTATAGTCTTCCTCCTTGTCAACATTCTAATAGGTCTACTGAAGGTGATGACATTCCTGATGGAGGAAAGAACATACAAATTAAAAGTCCAGTTATTAAAGTTTAGTGGCTTCAATTACTAAAAATAAATAAATAAATAACAATAATATGAATTTGCACTATAAGTAAAATGTATGTATTTTCCCCCAATGAATATGAGAATGAAAAATGTCCCTGTGGTTGAATGAATTTCACATGGTGAAGGGGAAGGGAGCTCAAGTAAGTAAAAGGGAATTTCACTCACTGACAGATCTAAAATAGAAACCAGCTTATGGCTGTAATAACTCAATTTACATTTAAATAACAGGGGAAAACAGGATAGTAACACAACTGCATCCCCAATAAATCTCATTACATGGAGCTTATAATGATTCAGATTGTGATTTGACCCTTGTGCTAGAGGCTGAAGCAGTATCCAGAATGAGGACTAGAACAAGCAAGCATTGCCAATGCTTATTCTTGTCTTATATGTTTGTTTTCCTGCTTTCTGTCATGTGACCTTGGTTTTGAAATGACACTTGTTGTTTCAGGTCCTTAATGTCCTGAGTGTTGACACCTGTGATTTGTATTCTAATTAGTCTTTGTATTGTTTTCCCTCGTGTCTTGTGCAATGGTGATCTGAAGTGCCTTGAAACGCACAGCATTATTCAACGTGTTGACATAATTTCCACTGAAAGAGGAAGACAGGGTGGGACATATCGAAAAGCTCATCCCCCTTTTTAAAATAACCAATAGCGTTCAGTTTATATCACAGCTCGGTCAGAGCCGTTGAGCTCGGTAAAGATGCAGTTTCCTCCTAATCTCTAACCATTCCTACTCCTAATCTGCTCCATATCACTTTAAAATATGACTTTTTGTGCAAATTCAAAAAGGTCCAATAGGTTTTCTGGTCATTGCTGATCCACGCATTTGATCCGCCCAGTGCTAATTGTGTCTCTGGAACAGATAAAAATCAAGGTTCCTCAAATTTGGTCTTGGTGGGCCACTGCCCAGCAGAGTTTAGCCCCAACCCTGATCAAACTCTCCTACCTGTGATTAATAGTGATTTGAGTGGTCATCAAAATCAGTGATTCATTTTGGTAGAAAAGAGATTTGAATGTTTATACTGTATCCTCTAAATGTGGAATTTGTCGTTGTTTTGGAACACACACTGTCTTATAGATTAAAGATTGTGTTTTGTTCATACTCCTTCATCATGTGCTTAATACAGCCACTGCATCATGGCAGAATAATGCATCCTCAATTGGGGAATATTAAAACCGACTTCCCGGCAGTCCAGCTGCTTTAGCGGGAGCAGCAGTGCCTCGAGGATCACATTTGTGGATTTCTCCATCTGGCAAACCAAACAAACTTCCCAGATTGCACCTTGCGCACCTTCATGTATGCCAGCCTAAACGAGCACACAAAGGCTCATGCCATCACCAACCCCTCTAGATTCAGAGCCTGCCAGTCCTCCACATTGCCCAGCAGCCCAACACAGACTTAATGCCTGAGCCCACCGCAGACACAGAGCCTGAGCCCGCCCGCCTACTGTACTGTGTATGTTGTGTTTTAGTTTAGTTTTCACTCTATTTGCTCTGTTCCCATTCTTCTTATTTCCTTAGTTAGTCTTATTTGCTGCATAAACCCTTTCATATCTGGTCTCCACATTTGTGGACAGTTCATTTAACTCAATTTAGGGATAATGATAAACTTAATTTATCATGGTAATTTTCTCCAAACCACTTGAGGGCAGTGTCAGTAGATTGACAGCCGTATTGTAACCGTGGCTACTGTCTTGTATTCCAAATATTCATTGCTTGATGACATCATAAATCCAAGATGGCTTACAGCGAGAGCCATGTGCCAAATGCCTCGAGCATATCTGTGAAAAACATTTATACAAGGAGGTAAATTGAGCTAAAAAATAATAATAATAATTGCATGTACAGTAAAGTATGATGAAAATGTTAGTATTTTATAAACCAAAATGTGGAG
The DNA here is from genome assembly GCF_024679245.1 of Pseudorasbora parva. NCBI lineage: Eukaryota > Metazoa > Chordata > Actinopteri > Cypriniformes > Gobionidae > Pseudorasbora > Pseudorasbora parva. Next base: position 18,512,066 of record NC_090184.1, read on the forward strand.
TAAAATGTAGTTTTTATTCGCTAAAAACAAAATGTCCATATATGTGGACGTCATGCAACAGTGGAGTCTTTTCTAATAGGTTTTGAATTGTCTTATATTGTAATAAAACATTTATCAAATATATCAACCTAAATAACCCTTCAAATTGACATATTATGGAATTAAATGGCAAATTTACACATACCAAGAAAAAATAGCAGTTTTCCTTCCAAACAGGGACAACATAGTCAAGCACTCAGTAGAGTATAATATAGAATACCCCAGAGGACAGTGGAAGTGACAGTAAAATCAGTGATGAGGAGTATGTGCCAGCAAAGCCCAGCCCATTTAGGCTATAGGTGTCTGTATATATTTAACTATCTTTATAGCTCCTCTTTATAGGTCAATATGAGTTTTATCATTGTTATATTGTAATATATATATTTTTAAATAACTGAGCTGATATACATAGCATAACATGACATAATAAAAACAATGATCCATATTGTAATCTGTGTCTTTTTGTCCCATTTTACACCTTTGTTGTATGGTGTCCACACAGGTCAACAGTTAAATCAATTCTAAATAAAACAGTTGAAAATTGTTTTAAATTTTAGCATCATATTAAAGTAATAAAAATACTCTCAAAGAAATCTAGATAATGTTTTCCATAATTCATGCATGAAAGGGTTTTAATTAGTTTTATCACACCTGTTCTGTTTCACGCTAATTACTCCCCATGTATTTAAGGCTATGCCTACAATAATCCAGATAGATTTGAAAACAGAGTTTTCTTTCAAAACGCTCTTCGTCCACACTAACATTTTCCAAAAGTATCCAAAAGATATGTACTTTTTCCAAAAGTACGTATCTCATCCACACTGAAACGTCAGTAAACGTCAAACTCCTTGCAGGACTATGAGATGAAGTGTGCAAAGTAGCTTATTTTAGCAACTGTGTGAAAGTGAATAGCACATAACTGGCACAATAGCAGTATAAAGATACATATCTATCGGTAGACTATCTGTCACATGATTAAACATGCATCATTGTTTTCAAATACCTCCGTCTTCACGCAAAGACAGCTTTTTCAAATTAATTTGTTGCATTAAAACGCCAAAACGGAGAGAAAAATGTGTTTTCAAAAGAAAACGTAATAAATGTGGACAATGTGGACAAGTCCTAAGTCTTGAGTTTTCTTTAGTTCTTTGACCGCTATTGTTTGTGTTCTAAGTTGTGTTTGATTTCTCCTATGATCTCCTGAGTGTTTATTTTGGATTTATTAAAGATTGTGTTTTGTTCCTACTCCATCGTCGTGTGCTTAATACAGCCACTGCACTGTGACATCAGTACATTTCAAATGGATTAAATCAAGACGTTGGGTCAACAGAATTACTGTGATTTCTGTAGCTTGGATTTATTAGGTAGGCTCCATTTGTGAACACTGTATTCTCTCTGCGAATTCATAAATACAAATAGGATTAGTGTCCACATGGTGGAGTGTTGGCTGAATCAATGATACCACGGCATTATGCGCACAACTTTTCATCCTCTAACTTTGACTTTATTAAGCTGTCATTACTATAGTGCTGAATATAAGCAGATGAGAGGAAGTATAATTTGTGTCAAAATTACGAATGTGAATTATTCCCACACAAGGAAGAGGATAAAAGACAATCATTTATTTTTTATAATCGATGTCTGATGTGATCAAATTATTCAGAATTACCACAGTGTTCCTTGATCGACTGTGACACTCCCCCTTTACAAGATGTGATTACAGCCAATTAAATGCCAATGAAAGTTCCTCACCCCTGTCATTCAGAAAAGCAGGTTGATGTCATTGTTCATTTTCTACAGAGTGGCTCCACTAGCAACTCTGGACCGTGTATGAGTCAAGGTCAATTAAAGATGTCAACGTTAAACGGGAACAAAGTAGCGCATTGGAATTTTGCTCGCGTTCCAACATGGCGGAAAAGCAGTGGGAGGAAAAGCGTTGTTAATAATAGTCGATTCTGACACATTTGATCTGACACTGACATTTCAGAAATCACACCATCACACTGTCCCATGTGATATGTGAGTATTAGTCGGAGTAATGCACTTCGCATGAGAGGATGATGTGAATTTACGAGATCATTTCTGATAGAGGTATGGATCTGCAGTTTAATGAGCTGGACTGCTACAGATTATTGATCGTGAAGCTGGTTAAACACTGAAACATTTGCAGGCCTGACAATAGCTGCTATGAATTGTCACTTGATCCTTTGAGGCTTCACTCTACAATGAGAGCTTTGGTTTAAGGAAGACAATTATGGTTATGATTGACAGAGTCAAAGGAGTCACTGTTAATAAAAGACTGATGCTAATGAATAGCAGTTAAACCTAAATTGAAATCCCAACACATTGCTAATAACCACTTTTAAGTGGTTGTGAAAAAATTCAGCAATGGTGTATTAAATTGATCAGAAGCTATCAGAAGCTGACAGCAGATACTTTTACTTTCTATTCGTCAAAAATACTGAAAAAATATATCACAGTTTCTACAAAAAATATTTAATAGTAGTATAACGGTGTTTAACATTGATAATAATATGAAATGTTTCTTGAGCACCAAATTAGAACATTTTCTGAAGGACCATGTGACACTGGAGTAATGGTGCTAAAAAAGCTTTGCTTTTAGAATATATTATATTTTCAAAATAGAAAATATTTGTTGAAAATATGTAATATTTCACAATACTGTTTTACTGTATTTTTAATTTAAAAAATGTAAATGCATTTATTTTATTCAAGTAAATGCTGCTTTGGTGAGTATGATATATTTATATCAAATACATATACAGACTCCAAATGTAAAATTCTGAATTAATAAATGTAATGTGGCAACTAATACATAATCCTAATACTATAACGGTACTTAGTAGAAATCTAATACTACATTCTGCAATATTACTTGACAGACTGTTCCATTTTGAACAATATGTTACCATAAGTATGTTTGTTTGTTGACGTATTTTCTCTCAAATGGGAGACAGAAGATGCTTAACTCGTCTCAGATATATATCGTTTTGCACATTTTCTTGCCTGTGCTTTGATTTTGCTGTGTTTCTGTCTTTATCTTGTCATTTGTTCTTATTTTTCCCACATCTGTTTTCTGAATCACTGGTCTCCTTGAGTAAAAAAGTGAGAATGGTGGAATTCTGTGCTGTGGAAAATTGTGAGTGACAATAAAAGCAAAGCAGAGGAAAGAAGCAAGGAAGTAGGTCTGTTTGGTCAGATATGGCTAATCTGTTCACAGCTTGACAGAACAGGAGCCCAGAACTTTCTCCTCCAAGCCCAAAAATCTTCAAACCTAAACCTTTTCTTCTTGTCAACATTTTTAAGTGATCTTTTTGGATAGTACATGGAAAATGTTATTGCTATTTAAAAGCTCAGGAGACTTATAGGACATGTGAGACGTGTTTCACGTGGGAAAATCAGAAGCTAAGATCAGTAGACTTGGATATATTCAGCAAATTTTTTTGTCTTTCAGCAGGATTTATTTGTTTGGATGCTAACAAACAAAGGCAGGTATACACTGTGTTTATAGGCATTCAGTAGGCAGTCCTTAAAAGTGTTGACCTTACACACAGCCACAGAAGTATTTAATAAAACATCTTAAGACAATGCAGGAAATGAACCCCGACTGCGAAGATAATAGCACCCCTAAATTGTATAAACAGCACCTGATCATGAGAACTAAGACTATGTCAGCATTCACACATGGCTCGCAGTAGGAAGATCAGATACTGGCAGAACCCCCTCAGTGGAAACTCAATTTAATATAATCTGTAAACGGATTCCATCATGTTCACCTTGAATGCCCAATACATTGTAGTTCACCTTAGTTTTTCATGTGATGGTATGTCAGGATGTAGGATCAGCAGATTTTAAACAGACTCTTACATTTGTAATCCCACACAAAACAGGAACAGGTCTGAGCACATTGTTGAGGTTGAGGGAACTAGATTTAAATCTTAGAAAATATGGTTGAAGGTGAACGTTTTTAAGTAAAGTCTATCTTAATTAGATTTCCATTTAATCTCACACTGTTTAAGAGAAACAATAAAGGTATTGAAGAGATCTCATTTGTGATTCTACTTTCCTATGATACATTTATCACACAAACCTGAAAAAAAAAGTTTTAGTAATCACTGTTAGCCTTAAAGTTATAAATAAGCTGGTGTGTTCCAAAACAATGACAAAATTTGCTTTTAGGAGATACACTCACCTAAAGGATTATTAGGAACACCTGTTCAATTTCTCATTAATGCAATTATCTAATCAACCAATCACATGACAGTTGCTTCAATGCATTTAGGGTTGTGGTCCTGTTCAAGACAAGCTCATGAACTCCAAACTGAATGTCAGAATGTGAAAGAAAGGTGATTTAAGCAATTTTGTTGGTCTGAGTATTTCAAAATCTGTACAGTTACTGGGTTTTTCACGCACAACCATTTCTAGGGTTTACAAAGAATGGTGTGAAAATGGAAAAACATCCAGTATGCGGCAGTCCTGTGGGTGAAAATGCCTTGTTGATGCTAGAGGTCAGAAGAGAATGTGCTGACTGATTCAAGCTGATAGAAGAGCAACTGAAATAACCACTCGTTACAACCAAGGTATGCAGCCACAACATGCACAACCTTGAGGCGGATGAGCTACAACAGCAGAAGACCCCACTGGGTACCACTCATCTCCACTACAAATAGGAAAAAGAGGCTACAATTTGAGCAAGCTCACTAAAATTGGACAGTTGAAGACTGAAAAAAACAATGTTGCCTGGTCTGATGAGTCTCGATTTCTGTTGAGACATTTAGATGGTCAAGAATAGTCAGAATTTGGTGCAAACAAAATGAGAACATGGATCCATCATGACTTGTTGCCACTGTGCAGGCTGGTGGTGGTGGTGTAATGGTGTGGGGATGTTTTCTTGACACACTTTAGGCCCCTTTGTGCCAATTGGTCATCGTTTAAATGCCATGGCCTACCTGAGCATTGTTTCTGACCCTGTCCATCCCATTATGACCACAATGTACCCATCCTCTGATGGCTACTTGCCATCAGAAAAAGTTTTGAGTTGCTAAAAAGTGCTAATCTCAAACATTTTGAAATTGACGACCACTTGAGCACTGAGGTAAAGCAGCCAAAAAAAATGTATCAGCCTAAATATTTAACTTTTTTATTTTGTCATCCTATAAACAAACAGCTTTACTCATTCTATACTAAAAATAAGACATATAAAATGAGAAAATATTAATTGTATTATTTTTTGTATAATTTTTTTATATTATATTGTAATAATGTTCGTAGAAATGGGAAGGAAGGAGGCGGGAACTGTCGAACTTTCAACAAAGACTTTAATCAAATAAATAAACAAAACGAAAGTAAACCGTGGGCAGCCCCTCACGGACGACTGCCCACACATACATAACAAAACTCAACGTAAAGTCCAGGCCCGGTCCTATCTCGTCTTCCACTGTCCCACCGTTCTTTCACTCACTCCAGCACCACTGCCTCGGGCAGCCACTCGCGGTCCTTCTCCATCCGCGCTGCCCGAACTCCTCAGCACCGCGATCCCCCTCAGCAGCGAGGACTCTTCGGCAGCGTGTCCCTCCTTCCTCCCAGGCTTCAGCACCAATGTAATAAATTTCATAGAAAAGGGAAGGAAGGAGGCGGGAACCGGCGAATGTTCATCAACTTTAATTCAAAACAATAAACTGAACTAAAGTAACGCGGGCAGCCCCTCACGGACGGCTGCCCACACACACACATAACAAAACATAAACAAAACTCAACGTAAAGTCCAGGCCTGGTCCTCTCTCGTCTTCCACTGTCTTTGCTCCTCCTTTTATACTCCCGTCACTCCGCCATGGTGAGACGAGACCGGTGTGTCGCGCAGCTGGCGCTCATTATCACTCGCCACCAGCCCGCTCTCACGGTCCCTCGCCTCGCTGCTTGCCACATACCGGTATATTATTCTTTATTTATTTTTATTCATAGCTCAGACAAAATCATTGGCTCTTGTCTGGGGGCAGTGTCCCAGCCCCCCTAAATTATACTGGATATTTACTCCCATTTATTGACCTGCATATATCAAAACAGAGTCACTATACTGATAAAACTGAGAAGACTGATAAAACAAGAATGAATAATAACCACCTAAAGCACAATTGTATCTCTTATATCTCTGCTGAAACACAAATCTAACAGCCTGTCGACATGGAAATTATGTTTTTTTTTGTGCGCTTTCAAACTTTGCCTATCACTGCAAAACATTACACATTAACACACGATCACTTATGTACTTTCGGTCTACTGATGGACATTATTATAGCTGCAACTATTGTTATTATTTTATTAGCATCACTGACACGATAATGAAGGATACTTATTTTGCAGCTATCAGATGGGACGGTGACAGTTGCACTGCTCATTTCGGCATCTTTTCGCTCAGTAATGCTAATGCCTCTCATCAACTCCCACAAGACAGATGACATTTCTCTACTAATAGTCCCAATTTCCTTTGTTAAATTGCCAGACTCAGAAGCGAGAACTTTGAGGCCTTATTTAATTAGCCCCACATGAGCTATGCTTGTTTTTCTTTGTGATTACAAAAGAGATGGCAGGTGCAGCAGGGAGATCACTAAGTGCTTTTGGCCACCATGCACTTTCTTTCACTTTTTCAGTTCTTTGCAGTAGGCTTAGTGCTCAGACATTCCCGCTGGCAAAAATAGTAGACATGCACAATGTTAAGCCTAGAAAGCTGGGTGAGAGGAGTGTGTCAAGTAAATTTGAATCACATCAGCACAACAACACAAAGAGCAGAGTCCTGCCTGTGGAGGGCAAGATGGAGAGAAGGTTTCCCCCCAACTTTAATCTTCATTTTGACCATAAATGTCACCAAATTTGAGCTTTTTTATTACAGTAATTGGATGCTTATCTTTTTTTTTTTCTTGGTGGTGGATTTGTGAGAACCATGGTTCATCTAGATTTAGAGGTGGGATCCTGTTATTTATTTTGGAAATCAATTGTAAATAAATTAAACCAGGGGTCTAAAACTCGGTCCTGGAGGGACGCTGTCCTGCAGAGTTTAGCTCCAACCCCAAACTAAACACACCTGAAACAGCTAATCAATTCCTTTTTAGGACCTAGTACGATCTTCCCTGCGTCTCAATCAGCTCCCTAGTTCACTAGTCAGGGCACTGATCAGGACATAAGTCAATGGGCTGACTCCCTGATCAGTGCCCTGACTACTGAACTAGGGAGCTGATTGAGACGCACCCTTTGATTCACTGTTTTAGGTGTGTTTGATTAGGGTTGGCGCTAAACTCTGCAGGACAGTAACCCTCCAGGGGGCCATTTAGAAATGTCATCTGTCTTGTGGGAGTTGATGAGAGGCATTAGCATTACTGAGGGAAAAGATGCTGAAATGAGCAATGCAACTGTTATCGTCCCATCTGATAGCTTCCAAAATAAGTATTCTTTATTATCCTGTCAGTGATGCTAATAAAATAATAACAACAGTTGCAGCTATAATAATGTCTGGGGACCCTTGAATTAAACCCTCCGGGTAAGATGACCCCCTTTAGAAATTATTATTATTAAATAATTCAGTTATAAACATAATTATCACTCACTTATAATTACCACTCACTAATAATTTGTGATTGAGTATAACAATTAATTCCACTCATTAAACTAACATAAATGACCTTAACATTGTTGAATTGGCTTTTCCAGTGAATGTCCTGTATGTGTTCACATAAACAACGGTTTTCTGTCTTTTTACCATTAAGATACCAGTCACACAACAGTACCAAAATGTTTAAATAATCGGGAATGCCTTTTAATTGCTGCAACGTTTTCTGTATTCGCAGGGATATGAAGATTTATAATGGTGTAAAACCAGTTTACAGTGACTGAATGGACAATTAATAATAATAATAATAATAATAATAATAATAATAATAATAATAATAATAATAATAATAATATTTATTATAATAATAACAATAATAGTAAATATAGCTACAAGCAGCAATTATCGAGGTTTATGCATTTAAAGGTCTTTAAGAACATTTGAAAAATATATTACGTTTTATTTAGCAAGCATGTAACCACTTAGATCATATGGAAAAGACAATTTAACTTTGAGACACATTTATGAGCGCATAAAAATGAGCAATTCATTAGAATTATCTTTTCTTTTGTTTTTACCTGTTTCGAATTTCCTGCAGTGGTTTTGTCTCGATCAGATTTACGGTTTCAAAGAAATTCGCAGAAGTTTTTTAAGTGCTAAATCACACCGTTGCACAAACCACAAGGTGAAACATGGCAAGTTTGGTATCCTTGGACGCGGCAAGGATTCAGGAATCTTTTTTCACTCTTGTGAAAAGTGGTGGCTCGAAACTTTTCAGGCTCCTTCAGGGCATCGTGCCAATGACGCATACCGAATTTTGTTTTGACCGGCCTCCGTTAACCTTGTCTAATAGATGCTCAAATTTCATTGGCCGATGGCTGTCATGTTTTTTTTAGATACACCAATGTCCTCATGGCCAATCATCATAGTTTTTATTTTATTTTATTTTTTATTTTTTTATGTGACCTCAGATTTTTGGAGAAAATATCTCATTCTGTTCACAAGTTATAGTCATTTTAATAAAATCAGCCCTGAACCCAATGGACATTTTAAATTATTTGATAATTATTGAGTTCCACCTTGAGCCAAGGTTATAAGATAAGTATATTAGACACTTGAGCCTATGGCTAACGTTTTCGGAGTTACAAGCCTTTTAATACTTTTGACCACTATAATGCCCCCGTCAGGCTGATCGGGACGAGCCGGGAATTAAAAATTGAAACGCTAGCACTATATGTCTTGAGGCAAGGATTCCAAAGACTTAAAGCAGTACAACTAAAAGCTCTACATCTCATGGTATTTAAATGTACAGAAGGTGCAACAAGAGTATTATAGAAGCGGAACACCTGAGAGATTAAGAATGTGAATACATGAAAAAGATCACAGAGGTATGAAGTTGCTTCTGTATCTGACTGAAAGCCAATTAAGTTGTCTAATAACTAGAGACGTGCTCAGTTGAAGGTGTTCGTGTAATGATCCGGGCTGCTGAATTCTGGACCAGAAGTTTATGAAGAAGCTTCTGTGAAACACCTGAATTACAGAAATCAATATGAGATGTAATTAAAGAGTTCGTTCACCTCAGAATGAGAACTAGCCCATGATTTACTCACCCTCAAGTTAAGCCTAAAGAGAGAAGTTTTAAAGAGAAATGGTGGAGGATTTCGAAATAAGAAAAGAGGAGTTTGAGTTTGTTGCCCAGCCCTATCCGCGAGAGGCGTCAAAGCTTGCGATGCTCCTGTACATCTCGCCAGGGGTTACTCTTTTGCCATAAGTCGACTTGTGTACCGCTGACCGACGGAAGCTAATTAATTTAGTCTATAAAGCTTTAAATATGGATATTTTTCTTTTACATAATGCCTTGCTTCAGAAGACCTTTATTAACATATAACTGCTCCGTATTATAATGGAGCAGTTATATCATTACTTTTTTAATATAACTCTGATTTTATTCATCTGAAAGAAGAATGTCATATATACTGGCTTAAGGGTTAGTAAATAATGGGCTAATTTCCATTTTTGGGTGAACTACCCCTTTAATGCATGTATAATTAAGTGTAAGAGATGGTTAAGTTAAACTTCACAGATGATAGTATGCTGAGCGTGTAATGCTATTTACATGTGCCTCGAACAATTAAGTACTGTCAAGGATGACACAAAGAGACAACACAGTTGCCAGAAGTAAGAGCTTTCGCAATTTTTCAGTTTTGCCTTTCTCACTGGGAACCTTAAGAAAATTGCATGTAAACCATAATTTAATTTCAGATAAACAGGCTTTAAAGATAGTACTAGGTGTCATCAGCATAACAACAAACATGTATACCAAATTTACAAAAAAATGTGACTTAAAGGCACAAGATCAAAGGCACAAGATAAACAGCAGAGGTCCCAAAACTGAGCCCTGAGGCACCCCACTAGTCCTGATGGAACAATGTCCCAAAACGTGCCTACTCTTCTTCTGCACACTCAAACTTTATCTTCAAAAAAAAAGGGGTTAGTATAATTGGGACGCAGCATTATTCTTTTCTCTCTGATGTATTTCATTCACTCTAAAAAATGCTGGGTTAAAAACAACTCAAGTTGGTTTGAAAATGGACAAACCCAGAAATTAAGTTGTTTGAACCCACAGTGAACGGACCCATTCAAGCAACCCAATTTCTGGGTTTGTCCAATTTCAACCCAGCTTGAGTTGTTTTTAACCCAGCATTCTTGAAAGGTTTAAATAAATGTTGTTCCCTTTCGAGAGAGGTTCCTCGTATTACGTATGGGAAAAACTCCTTTTCTCGAGAATGTGAAGCAAAATTTTATTAATAAAGGTATCTATGTTAAGCGCAGTGAGCTGCACGGCCATAGCCCAGCGCGAGGAGCGCTCTGATTGGCCGGGCCGCGGCAACTGCAGGAACCTATGGTGAGGCGGCTGAGAGGAACGAACCAATGGGGGGCGTTCCAGAAGCCCGCCGAAAAAGGTGCTTATATTTGCATACAGGAGGCTATATAAGACCCTAATTCGCCATAGGTGTCAGATTTTATCTCCTTCAGCGATACCTTCGCTGATCTCCGGAAGAAGCACCGCCGTTGAAAAGGCACCAGCGGAACCTGCAGCTGAGGACGACGGACTCCCTCTCCGCCTTCTCTGCCGTTCCAGCTACGCCATCCGGCGTTATATATCCTTTAAACTGTGTCTATGTTGAGTGTTGTATGTGTTTGTGTGCGTGTTGCCGCTGCAACGCCACTTCTAGAGCTTACAGGCTTGTTCTATTCGAGGACTCTCTCGTTCCGCCGCGTCGTTAAGCCCCGCGGAAAGACGGAGCTCTTCTCACTCTCCCTCTGCTCTCGTCCCGTCGCGCTGAATAGCGCCGCGGAAAGAGAGAATGTTAGAGGACATGAGCACACTCAAGCCGAAGCTCTCTTCACTCTGCCGCCGCCGCGGCTCTTCTTCCGCCGCTGCCGCAGAGTTGTCCTCACTCTTCTCTCATTCCGTCGCGCTACAGCCGCGGACAGAGAATACTAGAGTGAATAGGTGAACTCGAGCCGAAGCTCTCGTCACTATACCGTCGCGCTGAGGAGGCGCCGCGGACAGACGGAGCTTTTCCTCACTCTTCCTCTTCTCTAGTTCAGTCGCGATATCGCCGCGGACAGAGAATACTAGAGTGAATAAACTAACTCGAGCCGAAGCTCTCGCCGTGCTAGAAGCGCCGCGGACAGAGTTTTTCCTCACGCTTCCAATTCTCGTTCAGTCGCGCTGTCGCCGCGGACAGAGAATACTAGAGTGAATAAACAAACTCGAGCCGAAGCTCTCGCCGTGCTAGAAGCGCCGCGGACAGAGTTTTTCCTCACGCTTCCAATTCTCTCGTCCTGTCGCTCTATCGCCGCGGACGGAGAATACTAGAGTGAATAAACAAACTCGAGCCGAAGCTCTCGCCGTGCTAGAAGCGTCGCGGACAGAGTTTTTCCTCACGCTTCCAATTCTCTCGTTCTGTCGCTCTATCGCCGCGGACAGAGAATACTAGAGTGAATAAACAAACTCGAGCCGAAGCTCTCGCCGTGCTAGAAGCGCCACGGACAGAGTTTTTCCTCACGCTTCCAATTCTCGTTCTGTCGCTCTATCGCCGCGGACAGAGAATACTAGAGTGAATAAACTAACTCGAGCCGAAGCTCTCGCCGTGCTAGAAGCGCCGCGGACAGAGTTTTTCCTCACGCTTCCAATTCTCTCGTTCTGTCGCTCTATCGCCGCGGACAGAGAATACTAGAGTGAATAAACTAACTCGAGCCGAAGCTCTCGCCGTGCTCATTCTACTGCCGTCGTGCTGAAGCGCTGCGGACAGAGAATACTAGAGTAAGTTAGACGAGCGAGCTCGGGCTGTTGGGTATGTCAAGAACAATGTCGCTGCAGCGCGCGCTTACTGCCAAGGAAGTTGTAATGGCTGCCTTGTCATGATAGCGCGCGCGCGCCCCTTCCACAGCGCGTTGCTGACTAGAGCGCGACTTACGTCATAGCACGCGCTCACTGTCAGAGCATAAGGGCGTCGGAAAATGGCTGCCAAGCTAAGCCCTTTTTTCACTCTATCACTTCCAGTCCCTTTTATTCAGGCGGCTGGAAAGGTTTTTACACTGTAGACAAAGTGTCCACTACACAGTGTGCACCCCTACATAAGCACTGTTAATTCAGCCTCACAAAATCACAAATAAATCCCGCCGCGGCCGGATTACACCATATAAAGTCAACTAGCCTTATTGCAGTCAACTAGCCTGTGGTCAAACACGCTTGTCTGCATGCGCGTTTTCAGTCTAGACTAGAACATAACGGCATTGTGGAATGGCTCACATACCACCCGCACTTCCTTACATTCTCCCAGTTCCCTTAAGTTAAGTGACTGGAGATGAAATATTGCAGTCAACTAGCCTGTGTTAAACACGCTCGCCTGCACACGAATGCTGTGTGCGTTTACCCCTGTGGATTTGCTCACTGGTTTGCACCGTGGGTATTCTACGTAGGTTGTGCGCCACTACACATTGTTTACACTACACACAAAAGAGCTTTCTATGTAGGAAATGTGCCCACTTTACAGTCAGCACTCCTGCACCCAAGCACTTTTCACAAAGTTCACTCTCGCACACACAATATAAATGTGAGGCGCGCGCCCACTGCAAAGCCTGCACCGCCAAAACTAACACTATCCCCACAGTGTTACAAGCAGTGTTACAGCACAAGCAACCCGGCTAACAGGCCCCTATTACTAAGCGGCCAGCCCCCGAATCTAATTCAACCCCTGGCTTTACGAGCCCAGGCCTGGCAGGCCATTCCTGGTATATATTGGGTGTTGAACATATAAAACGAGGTTCTCGCTACAGTTTTGCTCGCAGACCCCGCGATTCAAGCCGTGGTCGAGCCCTCAGTAAGAAGCAGTGTCAGTCACGTGCTTCTCGCTGAGGCATTGAAACTGTTAAAGGAGAGAGCGGCGGAAACAGTACACCCGACGCTAGCGAGTCAGGTTTTTACTGTCGCTAATTCCTCATGCTGAAAATGGATGGCGGTCTCAGGCCCATTTTCCAGGCATCTGAACAAAGCACTTATGACCCGCTAGTTTCAAGGTGCTGACGGTGAAACAAATCCTTGCGCACATTCGCCCCGGGGATTGGGTTTTCTCAATAGATCTGAAAAACGCATACTTCACGTTACGATAACCCCCTCTACAGGCCATTCTTGAGATTCGCCTTCGAGGGGCAGGCTTATCAGTACAGTCATTGTCATAGACTCTAGACTCAATAAGCGTCTTACGGCATAAGAACCACCACGTCTTGATAACGTACATAAAATCGCTAGGGCAGCCGAGATCAGACTCTCTTCACTGCATGGCTAAGCATCTCCTTTTATGGGCAGAGCACGATCTGAGCTCCCTAAGGGCGGCTTACGTGCCAGGTATTCTGAATCAGGGTCCGGACATGTTATCCAGAGGACCCATGTCCCCAGGGGGATGGTCCCTTTACCCGCAAACGATTCAGCTCACACAGCACACGCTGCCCAATATTTTTTCTGCAAAAGCAGGGATGCCCTGGCCCATGTTGGCCCAGACTCCCTCTATATGCTCCCTCCGATCGCGATCCAGCTGCAAGCCTGTGCTTTTTAATAGCCCACTTTGGAAGAACCGCACATGGTTCTCCAAACTGTTTCAGCTGTCAGACACAGCCCCATGGCCTATTCCGCCAACGAAAGGGAAGATCTGGCATCCCAATCCCGAGCTGTGGGCCCTCCACGTATGGCCCATCAACGGTATCCGGAAACCTCTCTGACAAGTTATGAACACTATTTCGGAAGCTAGAGCCCCTGCTATCTGGCAGCTCTGCTTTGAAGTGGTCAGTGGTTTTCTAACCAGTGTGCTACACGAAACATCGACGCACACTCATGCGAACTGGCGGAACTGCTCGCTTTCTCCAAGAGCTAATGGACGCAGGTCGTCCCCCCTCCATACTCGGGGTGTGTGTCTCCGCCATAGCAGCTAGCCACGTTCCGATCGCGGCATTTTCACTAGGGAAAAGTGATCTTATTGTGTGTTTTCTTAAAGGGGCCAGGAGATTCAGCCCGCCTTGCCCCTACCTCGGTCCCTATTTGGGACCTCGCCATGGTTTTGGAGGCCGTGAAGGGTTCCCCCTCCTAACCACTTCAGACCACGAGCTTGAAGCACATATCACTCTAAACCGTTTTTCTGCTGGCTGTGGCCTCGGTTAAGCTAGTGGGTGGCTTACCTGCACTCTCCGTGAGCCCTTCCTGTCTTGAGTTTGGGTCCAGCAACTTCAAGGTTGTGCTCAAACCGAGGCATGGTTTTATGCTGAAAGTGCTATCAACCCCTTCAGTATGCAGGTCTTTTCACTGCTTAACCCGCGTCTCAGAGAGGATAAGACGCAAACCTATTCTGCCCAGTCAGAGCATTGAGATTGTATCTAGAGCGCTCCGCCCCCTTCAGGCAGTCGGATCAGCTCTTCATTGCTTCGGTGGCCGCACTAAAGTTTGTGCTGTCATAAAACAGCCTCTCACACTGGATAGTGGATGCAGTCCCACTAGCATATAGGTCTAGGACCTAACCTGTCCTACAGGCATTCAACCCCACTCCTCTAGAGGCATGGCCTCATCTTGGGCTTGGTCGTGTGGCATTTCTTTGGAAGATATCTGTGCGGCGGCAGGCTGGGCCTCTCCGTCCACTTTTATCAGATTCTACAAGTTGGAGGTTCCAGCTCTACAAGCAGGGCTTCTCTCCATCTAGGCTCTTTCTAGACCCTGACAAACAGATTGCCTTATGTTTTGGCCTGTACACATTAGCCCTCAAGCACTTATTCATTCATCATAAGATCCGACTATGTCCGATCAGCTGTTCAAACGAACCGACTCTTCCGGTTCTTCATTCCCCTTATAAGCCGCCTCTGTCGGTCTATCGGGGGTTTATTAACATGTGCTTTGGGTATACTGGGTCAGTCAGCACACACGGCGCTTTACATTGTGTTCCCATACGTAATACGAGGAACCTCTCTCGAAAGGGAACGTACTCGGTTACTTTCGTAACCTCGGTTCCCTGAGAGAGAGGAACGAGTATTACGTTCCGTGCCGTGTTTATGCTTCTCAGGTATCGCTTCAGTCGATCTTAAAACCTGACACCTATGGCGAATTAGGGTCTTATATAGCCTCCTGTATGCAAATATAAGCACCTTTTTCGGCGGGCTTCTGGAACGCCCCCCATTGGTTCGTTCCTCTCAGCCGCCTCACCATAGGTTCCTGCAGTTGCCGCGGCCCGGCCAATCAGAGCGCTCCTCGCGCTGGGCTATGGCCGTGCAGCTCACTGCGCTTAACATAGATACCTTTATTAATAAAATTTTGCTTCACATTCTCGAGAAAAGGAGTTTTTCCCATACGTAATACTCGTTCCTCTCTCTCAGGGAACCGAGGTTACGAAAGTAACCGAGTACGTTTCTGTTGTGGTTGTTGTTTTATAGATTGCAAAAAATAAGCAGACATTTAACCCAACCGTTGGGTTAAAACAACCCAATTGCTGGTGAAGGGGGATTCTGAAATCCACTGGAGCTTCAATATACCTGTATATATTTATATCCTAATTAACTTCATAATCAAAACTTTAATTAATATTTATCATATATTATTATAATGATTCTATCCAGTTATGATTTTGCTTTTAGTTTCTTGTTTTCTAAAGTGTATATTTGGTCCCTGAGGAGTGACTGAGGGTCTGGCCTAGAGATGTGTGATGTGTCACTAAACACTGGCAAACAAGGTCATGTGTTTGGATTTTGGAGGTATCACACACCCCTAACATGTCAGGAGTGCAGTAACAGGGTTTGCTCACTTAGCCCGGCTTCCAGAGATGAAATATGGATTTGTCTTTCATTTAATTTATTATATTTTATTTATTTTATATTTCCTTTTACTAAAACACTAAAGACTCAAGATGAATATTGCCTGTACTATTGTGTGTCCCTCTCACTGTGAGAGATCAGCATGCTTTGGAGAAATGTTTTGTTTATAATTAGTTAAGATGTTCTCAACCTTGGAGGAAACCAGTATTCTCTGGAGTTTGTGTGTGTGTGTACCAGATCTGTGCAGGCCTAATGTTGGAGATGGACATTTCTGCAGAAAACGCCAGACTTGAAGACGCTTTTCGGTGGCCTATGAGGTCACTGTGATGTAATTCTGGTTTTGGGGCGACGACTTGTCTACCTAGTTTGGCGATATGTGCTCCTATCTGAAAGTTCCTTACTGTAGCAAGTTCGATATAGTAAGGAAGGAAGAGGACACAGGGGTCGGCTGGACTGTTGATGCGTACTCTTTATTTTCTCTTTAGCAATGTCAAGAACACACTTCTTCGTGTGTTTTCAGTCAAACTCATAAGCAACAATAACTTCCGGTTCGCGGCACTTCCGGCTTCCGGGTCAACTCAGTCTCTTGCTGCGTCCCAATTCGCCTACTTATACTACGTCCTAAAAGTATGTACTCTTTTTGTGAAGAAAAAGTATATACTTTTGAGTGTGTAGCAGAAAAGTATGCAAGCTTCGGGACATACTACTTCGCCATCTTTAACGGACTCTGTCGCTTAGTTACGTGCATCCCGTCACCGTTTATCTGCCCTGTCAATCATCGTCAGATTCGTCACAGTTCAAATCCTTCACATTCAGTTTAATCTCCTACCGTATCGGAGAGAAATGTAGCCGCTCGTTGATCTGCCATTTGTGGGTCTTTAATGCAGAGACTCTCCTCATGTATTTACAGTTTAAATATAATGATGCATTTAAAAGTTAATGGCCAAACGTGTCATTTCAAAAGTTCTCAATGCTGCTGCGGGTGAAATATAATGTGACAACACTGAATAAATATATTTTTGTCTGGTTAAATATTGATAGTTGGTCACTCAAACCCCTTTATCTAAACTTCTCTACTTAACCGTCGAACTCGCACATCCGTCATGTTTGTAGTTTTTTAACGCTTTTTATCCGCGTTTGTAGTTCTAATCGAATCCTCGGCCAACTCGCAATGGGTTGTGGGCAATATCAGCCGTTAGAGTGCCCATCGATCCATACTGTGAATTCGGACCGGAAATAGTAAACCATCCGGGAATCTTTGGAATACTCTTTTCAACATACTACGATTTGGGACATACTAATTCTATTTTCGAATACTATTTAGGATGGATAGTATGCGAATTGGGACGCAGGGTCTGTGTTCTCGCACCAACAGTCCGACTCTCTCTCTCCTCGGTCTCCGGTTCCACCGAGGTTTTATCCCCTCTCCGCGCTCATTACTGGAACGAGAGACAGGTGTTATTAATCTGCTTCCAACCCACTCACTTACCGCTCGTCCCGCGGCTCTCTCTCCCGCTGCAGACCTCGCTGAACCACGCCCCCCTTGCCACACTTACATTGCAATTTATCTGAGCCAATCAGAATGACGTGGATAGACCTTGAAAACGGTATAACTGTTGGGACAATTGTATGTACGATAGGGCGAGGCAACTAGATGGTGAGAGAGCGAGCACGGCCTACGAACTCCTTGTGAGATTTGAAGCTGGCTTCTGCTTTTGAAACTGCAAACTATTCTTAAGTAAATTTTTCTTGTAATTAATTGCAATCCTGACTCTGTCTTCACTTCTTCACTACTGGTCCTGGGTCATAAGCTGTTAACCCCTAACAGTTATGGTGGAGGATGCACGGGCAATCATTCCTTGGTGACACCCCTGGCAAACAACAAATAAGGTAGTAGAAAGCTTTAATTATTTGGTTAGGGTTGAGGGATTAAGTTACTGAGGGATGGTATATTCTGATTACCAAACGTAATAAATTAGCTGAAATGACTGGAATTGAGGTGTAGTCTGAATAAAGGGCTTAAGATTGTTTTTGAAAAAGCAAAAAAGCAAAAACACCAAGATGTGTTGACAGCCAGTCTTATCTGCCCCCTCCCCTCTCGTGCGCTCTTCTTTTTACACTCAGTCTAAGAAAATAATAATGTTAATGATTTTAACATCTTACGTAATTATTTTTGAAGGAAAGATCTATGAAAATGAATTAAAATTATGAGATAAAATTAAAGATGATGACTGCAAAACGTGAGGCAAGAAAATATATAAAAAGTGACAGAGGTTTAAATTACAAATTTATGAAAAAAGTGGTTCCTGTTCCTGAAAAATTCTAATAATGTTAATTTGCCTAAATGATGGTTAAAACTGTTTTTATAAGATAAATTGGTTAATATGTTAAAAACCCTAGATGTTGGTGTTTTGGTTTCAAAAAGATAAGCTGGTGCTGAGCTGTAATAAAACAATTGGCTTATCTGAATCTGGCCCCACCATTTCTGGTGCTATGGCCGAACCTGAAAGAGTAACAGAGACTTAATCTGAGAAATGTATAGTTTCTAAATTAATTGTATGGAAAAAAAGACAAATATAAACTTATGATTAATGGAAAATGTGATCTCTGTCTAAGGATAGAGTTAAAAGGAAATGTTTGATGTCTTATTTGAAAACTATTTCAATTTCTACCCAGATCTTGTGCTGAGCTAGTGGGAGTAGTATAAAGTTTATGAAAACACAGTGTACCATCCTGAATAACTCAGAGTCTCTGTCTCAATTAAAAACCAGCTCAAAGCTGTCATCTGAGCCTGTGTCATAGGTGATTAGAGATTTCTAGTAAAAGCACAGTGCATCAGTTGAAAATCATAGAGACAGTGATTTGTTAAAAAGAGTGTCATTAGGAGGGCAAAAATAAAGACATCAAATGTTTTTAAATACAGAATTTTAATAAACTGAAATTTTTAAATAAATTATTCCATGACCAGTGACATCGTTGTCTAATCTTAGCCACCACCATGTACAGGACCAATGGATCAGGTCAGAGTCAACAAGCAGGACATTAAATTGAATGGACAGTTGTTATGGCTAAATTCACTGAGTATAATCTACGCACTAATATGTTGCGATTTGAAGGATGTAAAATGGTACCAGTGATTAAGTAGTGTTATGATTAACCTGTCTCCATGTTCTACCTATAGTAAGCAGATTAAATGGCTCTGGTGACTCTTGAATGCACTTTCCCCAAGGCTCCAGAAAAACATCTGATTCTTTTTAAGGGTCAAAGATCTCAAGCGATGACCAATGTGAATGAGGGTGATTCGCCGAAGACGGGTAAGATCCTCTTTTGGCCGGGGGGGGGGGGGGGGGGGGGGACATGGGGGGACATGGGGGTCACCTGAGACATGGGGGTCACCGGCATTGGGCACTTCCAAGAAGGGAGGTGTTTTTATGTGAGGTGTGTATGAGAGTTGAACCGATGTCTGTGAGGCCAGCAGCATCAGTAAGGGGGTAAGCTGTGTTTGTAGGGGCTAAGAGTCCAGACAGGACACAGCAGGGCCTGCCCTAATAATGGCTCCTCCATACCGCTCACTCAGGTACTGCACTGTTTGTGAATGCCAGGGAAGACCCTGAGGGAAAGTTATGATGGTAAGGGTCATTCAAGAGCCAGCTGAGACCATGAGGTGATTGTCATTAACTTTTGTGGAGACCAGAACAAAAATGTATTAATTGAATCAGTAAAACTGTGACATTGAACTAATATTTCCATATCATGAGTTTAATCTTGCAGGTCATTAGATATGGCAGAGGAGAATTTGGAGGCATGGTGGTGTCTAAAGATAAGGACAGCTGTTGATGTTTAAAGAGGAGGTCTGGAAAACAAAAGGTATTTAACTAAAGTTAACTTGGAAAAAAATCATAGCATAACTTATTTGAGATTGTATAGCTCTAATTTGAAAGTTAAACATTTACATTTCTATACGTTGTGAAGGTTAAAGGTTAATGAATTTAAATAAGTCTGAGAGAGAGAGAGAGAGAGAGAGAGAGAGAGAGAGAGAGAGAGAGAGAGAGAGAGAGAGAGAGAGAGAGAGAGAGAGAGAGAGAGAGAGAGAGAGAGAGAGAGAGAGAGAGAGAGACTTCTTGAGAAGCAGTGATGGTATCGTCCTACTAAAGCTGAATTGAAACAAAAGCAATGATATCAGAACCAAAACAACCCAGCTGACTTCTCTAAAAATGAAGGAATAATGAACATACATGATTTGAAATTGGTTAAGAAACCATGAACTGAGTTTAGACAAGTTTTAGTTAACACTAAAAGCTAATTTTGAGAATGAGCGATTCATAGTTATATGTTTAATGTGTGTATGTTTGTTGATGACTGCACTTTATGTTTTGTATGTGTTGGTTTGTGAAACTGTTCTGTCCTGATAGTGTGTATGGGGTCATTAACCTCTGGAATGAGTGTTTATCATTACAGATGGGTTAAGGCAAATGACAACCTTTAAAGAAACTGCTAATTCTGAAGGAATCTGGAAAAGTTGATCCAGAACATGGGACGAGCTTTAAGTGGACTGGTATTCAGCTCGGTCTGTTACTGGTAATTATGACTACTTTTGTCATTTATGATGTTGATTTGAATTAATCTCTGGATTAGTTTAAGTGGAACTATAAAGTTAAAGATTGCAAATTCAACTGAGGGTTTAAATTGAAATATTCAATTGATTAAAAATGGTAAATGTTAGAAACTTGACGGCAGAGACAAAGTGACAAATTGGCTGAAGTCACTATCTAAATTATCCAGAGATTCCCTCATATTTCTGAAGGCAAAAGGGCGGCCAAAAAGATCACTTCTAAAAAGAAAAAGTTTTATTTTTATTGTTTATCCCTTAAATGGATGTAGGATATTAGTAATAATGTTAAAGAAGCAAGTGACTACGTTTTTCTGTGTGACTGGGATTGAGAGATGAGTAAGATAATATTTTGGTTTCTGTAGAGCAGTAGAGATTAGACTGAAACAATAATGATCACATGGTGCATCTGCACTGGAGACTGACTATTTTGATAAAGAATAATCTTACAAGTTAAAACAAGAGAGAAATAGCCCTAAAGATTAATGTTGTGAAAATAAAACTTCTGAATTTATGAACACTATATATATTGAACAATGAATGATTTTCAAAATACAGATTGTTTTAAAACAGTTAAAAAAAATTTGATGATGACAGTACAAATTTGAATACTTTATAAAGTAATAATGGAGATTATGGAAATGTGTAAGTTCTTGGTAAAATTATTACAATTTTGGTGTAAGTGGCAAAGGAAGGCTCGTGAGGATTTGATGAGAAGTGTCACTGCCAGATGACATAAATCAACAGGGTTAAGATTTTGGTCATTTGGAGCTTACGCCCAAAGAGTTTTAATGGACAGGACATTGAAAGAAAAGGGTACTTTAAAGGAAACCCTAATTAATAGGGGTGATTTTGAATGGTTTACTAAATAACATGGGTTTAAAAAGTTATTTTGAGAAATAATTGGGTATTTGAATGTACCCAATGTATTAATTGAATGTAATACAAATGGATAAATATGTAATTTTGATGAAGTTTTCAACATTAACAATTTTATGGTTATGTGCATTTAAGTTAAATATGATGTGGGCTATCATGAGTGAAAACTGGAAATGGCAAGTTTGACAAAAAGGTTTGAGTATGTGGAAATCTATGTGGGAAAAAAAGATGAGATATGAAAATAGTTTCCTTTCAGTCGGTCACGTTCGACGTACGTCAGAACTGAACCGACGAATGGGATCTTACTTTAGAGACCAATCCTACTTCGAGCATCTAACAACGAGCCAATGAAATTTGGCATGCGATCACGCATTCCACGCTCCGCCCCGCAGCGCGGGTATAAAACAGGAAGTGGAATGATAGATCAGCGCTTTCTACTTCGGAGCCGAGCAGTGCTTACTGTTTCCTACGGAGAGTGTCTGACTACGAGTCAAAGAGTGTTGAGTGAGAGAGTCTGCCAGTGCGGGTGATACGGCGCGTCAGTGAGAGACCGTCTGATCAGTGATCAAGCGATCTAAAGGAGCTTGTTGGTTCGCTGAGCGTTTCCCATACAAACTGTTGGTTCGCTGAGCGTTTCCCATACAAACTGTTGGTTCGCTGGGCGTTACACACACACAAATACACATCACTGAGAGCTCACACAGGCTTGCAGAACGAACTGTGTGGAGCCGCGGTCATCTCCCTGAGTGCTTCAGCACACTAAAAGAGCAGCTTTCCATTCACAAAAGAGCAACACGGTTTGACCCTGCGTCTTTTTCAAGATGTCATTCAAACCGTGTATTCCTGGTATGCAACTGTTTCCTGTCCTCTTTGACGGCCACGAGCGCATGTGAGATTGCGATCGTGGGTGATTCATGTTCTGGTAAAAGAACATGGTCACGTCGGCGCGTTGTTCGTCTCCCCCTTCTCATAAAGGGCTCGAGTGTTCAGCGCGCCGTGTGCCGTCGAGCGGCCGGCTGACAGCGGTGGTTGTCACAACAACCGGCGCGCGTCAGTCGGCGCTCTAGATGCGCGTTCGAGACTATGAAACCTCAGATGGGGTCGAGTCCCTTCGCCAATCCCCCGATCTAGTTCATTTCTAGTGTTACTGGAAAAGGGCTACTTTGGCTGATAAGCGCTGGTGGCCTGAGGATTACAGTGGGGATTCCCCGCCGGGTAAATCCCCTCGGGCCCCCACTCCTCTATCGCATCAAAAGCATGCTGAGACTCTGTTCGTGGGTGGTACGGGTTCTGTCATGAGAACACGACCACGTCAGGGCATTGTTCGCCTTGCCTTCTTCATAGAGGCATGAGCGCTCAGTGCGCTGTGTGCCGTTCTGACGGCCACGTTCACTGTCTCGCATGCCTGCTGGTAGTTGAAGGTGGAATCGCTGATCCTGAAGAGAAAAGGGCTTAGCGTTTCATTTTTGGCTCTGGCAGAGGACAGATGTCAATTGCTGCATCGGAGAGAGGGAAATATGGAGGGTCAAAAGGGCCAAAAATGAGACAAAAAAAAATGTATCATTGTTTTCCCTCTCTCACTGCCCTCTGCCCTGCACGCACGAGGGTAATCCCTGCCCAGGGGTTGTGCAGGAACTGCGTGCGGTGTTGGACCTCGCCCTATGGGTGACGAAAATCACTGCACGCTCCCTGGGTCAGGCGATGTCCACACTAGTGGTCCAGGAATAGGGGGCTAACCTGGCAGATATGCGCAAGAAAAGCCTGTCTGTCGGGCTGGCCTCCTCGGCGGCACCATCGAGAACTTTGCCCAGCAGTTCTTGGTGGCCCAAGAGCAGATGGAGGCGTTGTACCAGGGTGCCGGCGACCAGCTGCTCGGTCGTCGGTCGCAGCGCCTCTGCCGGCTCGTCGCCGAGGGCATCCCCTCCTGCGTCCGCCTCCACCCTGCTAGAGCCGAGCAGCAGCCTCCACTGGAGGAGCAGGGAGCCGGACGCGAGGGACGCCCAACCCGTCCAGGGCCCGCTAACCGGCAGGCAAGCGCAAGGGGACGCGGCCCTGAGACGGGCCGGCTAGGGAGAACAGGAGCTGCTCGGGGGAGACGATGTTCGCATCCCTCCCCCACCCCCCCGGAGGAGGACCGGGGGGCCCTGACTGGTTTCGGTTCTGCCACTGGCTCTCCGGAGTCCAGCGGTACCCACATTTTAAGAGCAGTTTCCTCTCTCTCTGGGCCCCAAGAGGGTCAGGTTGGCAGTGTGCGACGCCCACGGGCCTTGTCACTCCTTTCCTACCCTCCCGTCGCCAGGGGGCAGTTGTGTGGGCCTCGAGGACGCCCCCGGGCCTTCTCACCCACACACTTCCTCTCTCGTGAGCACTCAGTCAACACTCCGGGCCGCCCACGGGCCTCCCGGGTCGGGGCTGAGTGCTTCACTTCCCTGCCTCCGGGCAGTGGGCAGCAGAGTGGGCTCCGAGGACGCCTCCGGGCCTTCTCACCCACTCTCTGTCCAAACCAGGAGTGCTCAGGCAACACTTCGGGCCACCTCCGGGCCTCCCGAGTCGGGCCAGAGTACTCCGCTTCGCTGCCCCACCCCGGGCACGTCTGTGGTGCGGTTGGTCCCGCTTGCACGGTCTCAGCGGGCCTGGCTAGGTCTCCCCGGGCCGTCTCGCTGGCTCATCCGTACCATCAGACTCGGCTACGCGATTCAGTTCACGCGCCGGCCGCCCAAGTACAGGGGCATCCTCTTCACCTCCGTGCGAAGCAGCGATGCTCAGGTCTTGAGGTCAGAGATCGAGGTCCTACTGGCGAAGGACGCGATCGAGCCGGTTCCTCCAGCCGATATGAAGACGGGGTTCTACAGCCCCTACTTCATTGTGCCCAAGAAGGGGGTGGGTTACGACCAATCCTGGACCTGCGAGTTCTGAATCTGGCCCTGCACAAGCTCCCGTTCAGGATGTTGACGCAGAAATGCATTTTCCAATGCATCCGTCCACAGGATTGGTTTGCAGCGATCGACCTGAAGGATGCGTACTTCCGTGTGTCTTTCTCCCTCAACACAGACCGTTCCTACGTTTGGCGTTCGAGGGGAAAGCATATCAGTACAAGGTTCTGCCCTTCGGGCTCTCCCTGTCGCCCCGCGTCTTTACGAAGGTCGCGGAGGCAGCCATTGTTCCGCTCAGAGAACGCGGCGTTCGGATTCTCAACTACCTCGACGATTGGCTGATCCTAGCCCAGTCGAAGGACCAGTTGTGCGAACACAGGGACCTGGTGCTCAGTCACCTCAGCCAGTTGGGCCTTCGGGTCAACCGAGAGAAGAGCAAACTCTGTCCTACACAGAGGATCTCTTATCTCGGTATGGAGCTGGACTCGGTCAACCGGACTGCGCGCCTCACCGAGGAGCGAGTCCAGTCGGTGTTGAACTGCTTGAATATGTTCAAGAGCAGGACAACGGTCCCACTAAAATTCTTTCAGAGGCTCCTGGGGCATATGGCATCTGCAGCCGCGGTCACGCCGCTCGGATTGCTTCATATGAGACCGCTTCAACACTGGCTCAATGGCCGAGTCCCGAGGTGGGCGTGGCAGAGCGGTCAGTACCGGATCCCAGTGACTCCTTACTACCGCCAAACCTTCAGCCCGTGGTCCAACACTTCGTTTCTCCGGGCCGGGGTGCCCCTAGAACAAGTGTCCAGGCATGCTGTGCTATTCACGGATGCCTCCGCCACCAGCTGGGGGGCCACGTACAACGGGCATGCAGTTGCTGGTCTGTGGACGGGGCCGCAATTGCATTGGCATATCAATTGCCTCGAGTTACTGGCAGTACACTTGGCACTCCGCCGCCTCAAGGGGCTGCTGCGTGGCAAGCATGTACTGGTCCGTACGGACAGCACCACGGCTGTTGCGTACATCAACCGTCAGGGTGGTCTACGCTCCCGTCGTTTGCTCCAACTCGCCCGCCACCTCCTCCTGTGGAGTCAGAAGCAGCTGAGGTCGCTTCGGGCCATTCATGTCCCTGGTGTGCTGAACCAGACAGCCGACGAGCTCTCTCGTCAGCCGACACCTCCGGGAGAGTGGCGACTCCACTCCCAGGCGGTCCAGCTGATATGGGACCAGTTCGGAGCCGCACAGGTCGACCTGTTTGCCTCTCCGGACTCGACCCATTGCCAGTGGTACTATTCCCTGACCGGGGGTACCCTCGGCACAGATGCACTGGCGCACAGCTGGCCCCGGGACCTACGCAAGTATGCGTTTCCCCCAGTGAGCCTTCTTGCACAGACTCTGTGCAAGGTCAGGGAGGACAAGGAGCAGGTCTTGTTAGTTGCGTCGTATTGGCCCAACCGGACCTGGTTCCCGGAACTCACACTCCTCGCGACAGCCCCTCCTTGGCCGATTCCCCTGAGGAAGGACCTTCTTTCTCAGGGACTGGGCACGCTATGGCACCCGCGTCCAGACCTCTGGAATCTTCATGTCTGGGCCCTGGACGGGACGCGGAGGTTCTAGATGGACTACCACAAGCTGTCGTAGATACCATCGCTTCAGCTAGAGCCCCCTCTACGAGGCGCCTCTATGCTCTGAAGTGGAACCTGTTCGTTGAGTGGTGCGCTTCCCGCCGGGAAGACCCCCGAAGGTGTTCGATCAGTGTCGTGCTTTCCTTCCTGCAAGATGGGTTGGAGAGAAGGCTGTCTCCCTCCACCCTGAAGGTATATGCTGCGGCAATAGCAGCGTACCATGATGTAGTAGAAGGTAAGTCCGTGGGGAAGCACGACCTAATCGTCAGGGTCCTCAGAGGTGCGAGGAGACTAAATCCTCCTCGTCCATCCTCGATACCTTCTTGGGACTTAGCTCTAGTGCTCAGAGCACTTCAGAGCCCTCCCTTCGAGCCTTTGGCGTCTTGTGAGCTTAAGATCTTGTCAATGAAGACAGTGCTCCTGACGGCATTGGCCTCGATCAAGAGGGTAGGGGACCTGCATGCACTTTCGGTCAACGAATCGTGCCTAGAGTTCGGGCCAGGTAACTCTCACGTTGTCCTGAGACCCCGGCCCGGATATGTGCCCAAGGTTCCTACCACTCCCTTCCGGGATCAGGTGGTGAACCTGCAAGCGCTGCCTTCGGAGGAGGCAGACCCAGCCCTGGCTTTGCTGTGTCCGGTCTGCGCCCTTCGCGCTTACGTTGACCGGACCCGAAGCCTTCGGACCTCAGAGCAACTCTTCGTCTGTTACGGAGGCCAGCAGAAGGGAAAGGCTGTCTCCAAGCAGAGGTTAGCCCACTGGATAGTGGATGCTATAGTCTTGGCCTACCAGTCCCAAGACGTGCCTTGCCCGTTCAGTGTAAGAGCACACTCCACTCGGAGCGTTGCTTCTTCCTGGGCGCTGGCTCAAGGCGCATCGCTGACAGACATATGTAGAGCTGCGGGTTGGGCGACACCTAACACATTTGCTAGATTCTATAGCTTACGTGTAGAGCCGGTATCTTCCCGCATCCTCGCCCCCAGTGGCCAGGAGCGTTAAGTGCCCGTTCTAAGTGTCGGCTTGCGAAACGCCACTCCCGCCCTCTGGGCCGGATACGTGCATCTATTGTCTCCAGTTGTGTTCCCCGGGAAACCGGCTAACCCTGTCGAGCTCCTCCGTCACCCCTCCGGTGTCAGACGTTGCGGACCATCTGACGCCAGGCCTGCACCCGTATGCTTGTGAAACGTGGCTGTAGGCTGGGTTCCATATGTAGCGGTTCCCTCACGGCAACCCCATATGTGTATTCTTCCACGGTACCAGCTACCCTTCGGGCTAGCCCCGTGTCTTGTCTCTGGGCGTGTTCTTTCCCCCCTTCAATCAGGCTGGAACCACCCCAGAGACTGCCATATGTTGCACTACCCTGCCAGGTTAGTCCTTATGTGTATTCTGCCACCTCTCCTTCCCTGAAGGACGTGGCCCCGCAGCGTACCCTCTCTCTCGAGGTAGGCATGCTTTCCCAGCGTTATCTAATAGTCATTCTGAGTGGGTCTTGCAGAAACAGCAGTGACTGTACTCCCTGCTTGGAGCCCTGACTTCCGTACCATACTAGACGGTACAGTGTGCTCAAGCAGGACGCTGGAAGGGCCAGCATCCTGGCGTTTTCCATAGGGATCCCATTCGTCGGTTCAGTTCTGACGTACGTCGAACGTGACCGACTGAAAGGGAACGTCTCGGTTACGTATGTAACCCTCGTTCCCTGAAGGAGGGAACGGAGACGTACGTCCCGTCGCCAGATGCTGTGCTTCCGCTGGGAGTCCGGTCACCTTTCGGCTCCTCAGCAGGAAAAGCGCTGATCTATCATTCCACTTCCTGTTTTATACCCGCGCTGCGGGGCGGAGCGTGGAATGCGTGATCGCATGCCAAATTTCATTGGCTCGTTGTTAGATGCTCGAAGTAGGATTGGTCTCTAAAGTAAGATCCCATTCGTCGGTTCAGTTCTGACGTACGTCTCCGTTCCCTCCTTCAGGGAACGAGGGTTACATACGTAACCGAGACGTTTTAACAAGAAGGTTCTTGAGTAAAAATCAGGGGAAAGCGATTGAAATGGATGTTATAAACATGTTTGGGAAAGAAATGAATGGGATGTGTTAAGATGGTAAATATGTAGACTGTAAACTGAAGGATGTTTTATGCAGAGACTGAATGTAATTGGATGCATTATTATGCCTATTTATTTTGTTTTTCTATTTCAGACCACTGTTGTTTTGAAGATGAAAAAGGTCTGTGTTTTGAAAGAAGTGTATTTAAAATCCCTATTTTTAGATGAGATATCTTGGTATTTATAATGGTGTGGTATTTAACATGGGGTGCTAATGTAGTATGTCCTCTTGAGGATGAATATGTGCTTGTTGTAATCAATCAAGCCATTGATAAAACCAAATAAGATTAATAATGGTTGAAGTTAAAATCCCTAAGGGGAAAAGAGATTTTCTGATTTTCAAAGACTATAAACTAACAAGGGGGGCGTGGAACATTATGAAGCGGCCTAAATTGGTAGACCAACTTTAGGGGGTCATCGGGACCCCAAAATTGGCCTTAGGAGGGATTGAAGGGGGATTCTGAAATCCACTGGAGCTTCAATATACCTGTATATATTTATATCCTAATTAACTTCATAATCAAAACTTTAATCAATATTTATCCTATATTATTATAATGATTCTATCCAGTTATGATTTTGCTTTTAGTTTCTTGTTTTCTAAAGTGTATATTTGGTCCCTGAGGAGTGACTGAGGGTCTGGCCTAGAGATGTGTGATGTGTCACTAAACACTGGCAAACAAGGTCATGTGTTTGGATTTTGGAGGTATCACACACCCCTAACATGTCAGGAGTGCAGTAACAGGGTTTGCTCACTTAGCCCGGCTTCCAGAGATGAAATATGGATTTGTCTTTCATTTAATTTATTATATTTTATTTATTTTATATTTCCTTTTACTGAAACACTAAAGACTCAAGATGAATATTGCCTGTACTATTGGCAACCTATATACAACCTTGGAGGAAACCAGTATGCTCTGGAGTTTGTGTGTGTGTGTACCAGATCTGTGCAGGCCTAATGTTGGAGATGGACATTTCTGCAGAAAACGCCAGACTTGAAGACGCTTTTCGGTGGCCTATGAGGTCACTGTGATGTAATTCTGGTTTTGGGGCGACAACTTGTCTACCTAGTTTGGCGATATGTGCTCCTATCTGAAAGTTCCTTACATTGCAATTTATCTGAGCCAATCAGAATGACGTGGATAGACCTTGAAAACGGTATTACTGTTGGGACAATTGTATGTACGATAGGGCGAGGCAACGAGACGGTGCGAGAGGGAGCGCGGCCTACGAACTCCTTGTGAGACTTGAAGATGGCTTCTGCTTTTGAAACTGCAAACTATTCAAGTAAATTTTTCTTGTAATTAATTGCAATCCTGACTCTGTCTTCACTTCTTCACTACTGGTCCTGGGTCATAAGCTGTTAACCCCTAACACTGGGTTTGTCTGTTTTTTCAACCCGACTTGGGTTGTTTTTAACCCAGCCTTTTTTAGATTGCAGAATTCCACTCACACAAGTGCACACTTTCTCATTTGCACAGATATGCATAAAAGTCATTTTCTAAAGTTGTCAAAGTGCTGCATAATCAGAAATCACAAATAAGTCCATGCTATACACATACCCACGTGAGCTGACTCAGCATAAACATATTTTCTGTACCACTGCTTTAATATGCTGTCCAGATGCCCCCAGTTATGCAGGCAAACACTTTACAGATATCTCAGCACATTTCTTCATAATAATCATTGTCTTGCTAGTAGAAATCAATTCAACAAAACCCAAAAATAATAGCTTTCACTTTCTGTAATAAAAGAATTTCCAATATAGCAAGCAATGAACAGCACTTTGATTCATGAAACTTGGTTCCACTCAATAATGATCTAATGAAGAGGCCGAAAAAGGCAGCCTTGAATCGAGGAAGGCTGAATTTCACCAAATGAGCAACAGTGCTACAGCTGTGAAGGTGAGCAAGTAAATAAAACAGATGTGGCAGATGCTCAATGTGCACATTACACCACTTTCATGCATATTAATCTAAAATACTTCATAATGTAAAATGATTATCTAGCTATTATTATAAAATATATTTCTCTAAATGTGTCAAAGAGAGAATAGCTAGCAATTAATAAAATAACAGACAACATGAAACCATGCATGACTTCAGAACTCATCCTCAAACATTAAACATAATTTTCCCTCTTCTCGTTCACATGTGAATTTAAATTTTGGAGATGCCAGTGAGTGGGAAGCCCATAAAGAGATGCGAAGGATGACTCATAGCAGCAATTCCAGAGGCACCAGTGAAATGACAATATCACAGCCCCTTAACACCTATTTAAGAGAAGAATGTCAGCATCATTTAGTAGCCTTCCAATAAAGGACTTCCATTTTGCCGCCATGGACCACATTATTGGCTCATATAATTGGCAGTATTTTTTATTGTTCTCATTTGGTTTCTTTCTTTTTGTCTGTCTGTCCGTCATTTTTGCCATCCATACCTTATCTTTCCCCCATATGGAAAGCTTTTGTCTGAGTACACCCAGTAAACTATGTAGTTCTCAGCGTGAGTTCTGCTCATGCTGAACACCTTAGCGGCGACTCTCTGTTTCCATGGTTTCCACTGTTCAAATATTGTGTCCACAATGTCTGTCATGTTTGGCCGGTATGGTAGACCACTGCTCGGCAGCATTCCTTGGCTGCACACCCCTAAAGGTCACGTAAATAAAAAGGGAAATAATCAATAAAGTTGTGTTCACAGTAAATGGAGAACTTTAAGTTCCTTAACTGTAACTATAGACCTAGTAGGGAATGGGAGTGTTATGAATGTTTTGAAGCAAATAAAAAGGTTTGCCATGAAATGGATTCCAGATTTTGCACTAATTTCTAGGTATGCAGATGAATGTTCTAGAAATGTTCTACTTCAATTGAAGCTCTTTATACTCTGTGAATAAGCTCAGCATGTTCTACATAAAGGTTGTTATCAGGTTTTGCTCACATGATTTGCTTTCATTAAAGCAAAAAATAATGACATAAAACATTCAAAAAATCATATACATTTTTAAATTCATCTGTAATTGTTTTGTGATCATATAATTTGCCCATAAGCACTTCCGCTCACCCGAGTTTGAATCCCAAACACATGGTCAATTTGCATTCAATTTGCATACTCTCATATCAGCAAAAATAAAAATGTTAAAAGAGAGTAGCCTAATATGTTATGTATGGGCTGCATAACTGCAGACAAGTCAGGGTGCCCATGCTGACCCCTGTCCACCACCGAAAGTGTCAACAGTGGGCATCCAAGCATTAGAACTGGACCACAGAGCAATAGTAGAAGGTGGCCTGGTCTGATGAATCACATTTTCTTTTACATCACGTGGATGACCAGGTGCGTTTGTCAATTACCTGGGGAACACATGGCGCCAGGGGGCACTCAGGGAAGAAGGCAAGCCGACAGAGCCAGTGTGATATGTTGGGCAATGCTGGGAAACTTGCCATCCATGTGTATGTTGCTTTGACACATAAAACGTTCCAAAGCATTTTTGCAGATCATGTGCACCCTTTCATGGAAACGGTATTCCCTGGTGGCAGTGGCCTCTTTCAGCAGGAAAATGCACCCTGCCACAAAGCAAAAATGGTTAAGGAATGGTTTAAGGAGCACAACGAGTTTGACATGTTGACCTGTCCTCCGAATTAGCCAGGTTTCAAGTCAGAGAGAGAGGGAGAGAGAGATCAATGTATATAATTTAAATTATTATTAATATGCCAATATATATATATATATATATATATATATATATATATATATATATATATATATATATATATATATATATATATATAGTTTTTTTTTCATATAGACTATTAAAATAGAAACACGCAAAAGAGCATTTTTACTAATGGTCTCGGATATTTGGACCACACTGTAAGAAATAAAGTAGGAATCATTTAGATTAAGTCTTACGGAGGGAGCTTGTGATCAGAATCATAAGCTCAATTAAAAATAATTTGAACTTCAAAAGGCAGAACTTGGGCATCAGATCAGACTGACTGGTTGCATTGGAATTTCCCCAAGTATTCTCTGCAAACTTAATGGAAAAAGTAGAGACCATGTAAATTGAGTCATTTAGGGTTTTTTTCAATGGATTTGTTCATGTTGAAATGTATTAGTATTACAAGAAAGTCATCAAACAGCTGACTTTGCATTGGCAAAATAGCAAGTATCCGCACAGCAATACATTTTCCATTGTCTTGCTTAAAGTCTCCCCGTTCAGTGATGCATTAGGTTTTCTCAGTTGTACAAAAGCAAGAAAATGTTGAGGTTATTACGCATACTTGATTGACTCCGGTAATTACTTTGCATGGTTGTCTAAAATCCCTAAAGCATTAACAGAAGAACAGCAGGTAAATCCAATTGATTTGCTGACGCCAAGTGTAACATTCAGGTGGGACAATCCCTATTTATCATGCTGTGACTTAATGATAATTACCTGTCACAGTAATTCCATGCTCATTACATAAAATAATAATAATAATAATAATAACACTAATGAAAATATGTTTAGTAGCCTAATAAAAGCTGATTCATTTGACGTGGATTGTCATGGGGATTGCCATGTTGAGATCACATGATCATCTGTGTACTACTTGCTTTATCTCGTTGACCCCCATTGACACTTTTGGTCATGGAATAAATTAATCACGGCTGGCTCTTTCAGCAATGCTTTTGAATTATGCTACATCCACACCACTAGGTGTCAGTCACTAGGTCGAAGATGACCAGTGCAACTGTGGAAAGCAGACGAGGCAGAGGTGCGTGAGAGAATGGTGTATCTTTCCAAGGGGGTAATCTAGCGCTCGGAAAGCGTTCCACCCCTAGGGGCTGCCATTGCTAACCAAGCCATCACCTGCTGTTAGCATCCCATTGACTCCCATTCATTTTTGAGTCACTTTGACAGTGAATAACTTTACATCTGAGACGTTTAAATACTCCATTTGTCCATTGTTTATTTCTAAAGAAACACGACAATGTATAAAAGGCTCCATTACCTTGTATCTTACACTATCGCCCCGCAGAAGCTGTTTTTGTAAAAATAGGCTAACGATTGCGTCATAACCAACGCGACCCTGTCGCACAGTTGAGAAATTACCGTATAGACCTGAGGAGACGCTCGCAGGCAATCTTTTACGGTCTATGAGACGGTCGCGGGGACGTGGAGACATGTCCTGGAGACTAGTCTGATAAAGTCAAGGGGGAAGAATGGGGAGAAGCCCATAGTGAGCCAAAAGCAACGGGAGAAAATATTTAAACAACGTGATTCAGATTTTGCTTTCCACATCTACTAGAAGACTCACAGCTTTCAGACAGGAGGCTCACGTCACATCTACGTCGTCAAGCTCAGTCTGAGCCTGCGCAGTTCGCTCAGCCATCAGGAAGTGAGTGCCCCTAGGTTGACTTCATTCTTTCGCCGTTGACGTCAATGGGAACGCTCCGTCCATTTCTTTTACTGTCTATGTATCTTTCATGGAGGAGCTGGGATGCATAAAAAGGAGGAGCTACGACAGTGAAGGATGAGAGAGGACCAGGCCTGGACTTTACATTATGTTTTGCTTATGTTTTATTATGTGTGTGCGGCATCTGTCGGTGAGGAGGCTGCCGTTGGGAAGAGTGGGATAAAGTGAGACATCGGGTAATGTGAGACACCCCCTGTATCTGGTCAACAGAACACATGTGTGGTCATATGACCATTATGTTTTCAAGACCCTCCAATTTCCCCTTGGCCATGAAGGAGAGGACCTCATGGTGTTGTGGTCAGCATTTTTTTTTTCTTTCACAAAAATATATTTTTGCATGTAAAAGTACATTTTCTTGCTTTCTACTAGTGTAAATTAATTCACTTAGAAAAACTTATATCATACATGTTGATGAACTACCAACTACCAACTAAAACCATATGTTGATGCTAGCTAAAGATTAGCCTGAATTGCTAAGCGAGATCTTTTTCTTTTTTAAATGTGGTGGTGGGGTAAAGTAAGTCAAATGCTGTGGGGTAAAGTGAGACATGAGGTACAAGTTAATTTTAGTCTTAATTTTCTTTTCTTTTTTATGTCATAAGCATTGTAGAAAAGTCATCATGCCAAGGCTATACACCTGGAAGACAACCTGGGGCACATATTATAAGTGATGTGGGGAAGAAGCTGCCTCAACTTAAAAGGCCTGGAGGAACTACATGGAGAGAGCAACTCCTCATCTTTCCCTGTAACCTTCAGGGCTGGAATGTAGAGTAGGCCTAGTTTTAGAGTATGACAGTAGGCCGATGTTCTAATCCAGGTGGGTCTAGTCCTGTGTTCTGAGTCCCAGGCTGTTCTAGCTGGTTCTGATTGTCCTTTGCTCTGACCCACAGACACTATAGCTGGCTCTAAAGCAGGGGTCCCCAGACTCAGTCCTGGAGGGCCACTGTCCTGCAGAGTTTAGCTCCAACCCCAATCAAACACACCTGAACCAGCTAATCAATCTCCTTCTAGGTCCTACAAAGGTATGAATTAGCTGTTTCAGTTGTGTTTGATTGGGGTTGGAGCTAAACTCTGCAGGATAGCGGCCCTCCAGGACTGAGTTTGATGGCCCCTTCCCTACAACATACTTCGCAAGAACAAAGAAAAAAGATCTCTCTCCCAGGGCTGCGAGAACAAAATGACGGAATATTGTTCTCCTAGCCCTGGTTTGGGAGTTCTCGCAGCTTGTTCTCGACACATCGCCTGAGCAGAAATTTTTCCTTGTGGGTGTCCGAGAAATATTGTGTGATTGGTCATACATTTAAAGTCGGCATGGTTAATGCGGAGAAACGCAGATGATCGGCACCTGCTTTTCTTGTGAAGTATGAAATGCACTGGCAAGATGCCACCTCGAGAAAACAAACAAATTTCTTGGTTCTTGTAAAGTATGTTCCAGGCTTAAGGTTCCTGTGTTCTGGAGGTCATACCTAGAAGGAGGGACACGCTGTCGGATAGCCCTTTCTGCTGAGGGGGATTGTAGTGTTGAGGAGGTCGGGCAACTCGGAGGAGCAGAGACTGCGAGTGGCTGCCCGAGGTGGTGGTGCTAGAGCGAGTGAAGACCGGGTGAGACAGAGAACTTGCTGCCCTGCTCCTGGGTTGAGGTGGCGTGGCTAACATTTGAGAGGGAGCGGAGGAGTCACCGCCGCTCTGTGATTGGTCGAGTGGCTGCTGCTGTCTGCCATGTTTGGGGGCTCACAGGGACGGAGGACTTGCTGCCGGCTGCCCTCAACCAGAGGATGCATCGCCCTCAACCAGAGGAGCCTCGAGTGTCGAGCTGTCCATAGAGCGTCCAGTACCATCATATGGCACCGCTAGTGAGAGACTCTCGGATTTACCAAGATTGACTTATATTTCCTCTCTCGTCTTTGTTGCTCCTCATGCTTCCGTCTCCTTTTCTCCTGCTTCGTCTGACTTTACCTCCAGGTGCCGCATCCGGCATGTTCGGTCCCCCGAAGGGAGGGGGGGTGAGCACAGTCTCAGAAATACCCCCTGGCCTGCGAGAGGTAATGAGGGTATGTAGCAAACAGTCGAGGCAGAGAGATGTGAGAGAATGGCATGAGGCCAGTGGCGTGATTGATAACGGATGCCAGCTGCGCACCGCACGAGTCTTGCATCTCTCACAGAGTAGTTGGGATGCATAAAAAGAGAAGAGAAGACAGCGAGAGGACCAGGCCTGGACTTTACATTGTATTTTGTTTATGTTCTATTATCTGTGCGTGGCAGCGTTCGTATTTATTTATTCAAATGTTGAATGTTCACCGGTCATTTGCCTCCTTCTTTCCAGAGCAACAAACTGTGTTACAGCCACATTACAAAAAATACTGAGTGCATTTTTTCAGATTTCATTCATCAGTATATTTTTATCATGATATTTTGATATTATCAACTTTTTACTCTTGTGCAAAAAGGTCTAATTAAGTATTACATTCATTCTGGGCCAGTAACACAGCAATTAGCCATTCCTGTCCACCTCCACATGAGTTGTTGGGCAGGAACATTGTCTTACTTGTATCACTTGGATGCCTCTGCATGCACACACTCATTACTTACCATACCATCACCGAAGGAAATGTGGTAATTTGCAAACCTTTCATTTGGGTTCTTGGTAATTATACACTATCTTCTGACTGCAGTGTGGACACTTAGTGATGAGTGAATCACCATATGGTTTCGCCAAGCGTTAACTCATCATAACAGATGCCGAACACGTTGTCATCCGTCCCTCAGGATTGGAGCTGTGATATTTGTTTGCATTGACACTTATCGTAGTGCCTCCATCACCCATCTTGTGGAAGCAGCTTTGTTCTGGGCTCTTGCAGATGTCTCAGTAAAACTTGTGAAAGAAAAGTCAATGCTTGGTTGGACTGTGTTTGTGAATGTATTACACTAGGATTAATTAGGGCTGCTGTCCTTCATTTCTTTGGATGCTAGGAAAGAGATTATATTTAGTATAAATATTGGGAAAGAAATTATATTTAGTACTCAATTCAAGCTTGTAGAAATTAAAGTGTAAATATCAACATTATACAATTAATTAAAAATGATTTGATGTTATTCTGTATATATTATAATATATTGATATATTATTCTGATGGTGTTCCCATCACTAATTTGAATAATTAATGAGGTTGATTTTCCTGTTTTCCAGCTGTATTTAAACTGGTTTATCATTGCTTTTGTTGTTAGGTTTAGTAACTTGCCATTTTGTGATATCTGGAGTTTCTACTTTAATTTTCTACTCAAAATAACACATTTATACTAAAGTATTGAGGTCTCTGTGCTCAGGTGCTGCATTACTATATGTTATTTATTATGATGTTTCTAAGTGAACACACTTTACAAGCATGCTTTAATTCAGTGTTGTATTGTTTGAGTAAAAAGTATTTCCAAAGAAACTTCAAGTAGAAATTACTGAAACTTATACTGGCAAAGTTAAAATTCCTTATTTTCTTTGTTCATTTTACTTAACTTTTACTTAATTACACATTTGAACTTTAGTCTAAATGTACTACTTAAAAATATAAATGCAAAAACTTGACTTGAAAAAAAAAAAAAATTAATTCCCCGATTTATGGTGAACATCTTTGTTGATCCCGGAACAACATTCCAATTAACCAATCAGAGGGGCAAGTTTACAGTTTATGTCAAGTTTAGGCTTGGTGTTCAAAGTTTCATCAGTGTTATTCAGAATTTTTTTTGTTCTGATTTTAGGGATAAATTAGGGGTAGGGTTAGGTTTATGGGTAGTGAAGGGGGATTCTGAAATCCACTTCCGCTTCAATATACCTGTATATATTTATATCCTAATTAACTTCACAATCAAAACCTTAATCAATATTTACCTTCCTATATTATTAAAATGATTCTATCCACTTTTATATTCTAAAGTGTATATTTGGTCTCTGAGGAGTGACTGAGGGTCTGGCCTAGAGATGTGTGATGTGTCACTAAACACAAGGTCATGTGTTTGGATTTTGGAGGTATCACACACCCCTAACATGTCAGGAGTGCAGTAACAGGGTTTGCTCACTAAGCCCGGCTTCCAGAGATGAAATATGGATTTGTCTTTCATTTAATTTATTATGTTTTATTCCTTTTATATTTCCTTTTACTGAAACACTAAAGACTCAAGATGAATATTGCCTGTACTATTGTGTGTCCCTCTCACTGAAAGAAAGCACATGCTATCAGTATGTTTTTGTAAGAACTGGTTAGAACTGGAGCTTAATCAGCTCCAACCTTGGAGAGACTGTGTATCTGTTTATGTGTGCAATATTCTATGTTACAGATCAGAATGGTGTACAATGGGCACCCTAAGAGTTGGGTGGACTTAATGTTCTGCTCCAGATCTGGAAGGTCACTACGGGCCTAATTCTGGGGTGACAGCGTCAACAAGTGACACGTCAGTGTAAACGTGCATCAGATTAACTGACTCGAGTGGAAATTTACCATGACTGTGCATTGTCTTTGAGCCAATCAAAACCATCCACATTGCAGTAATGACGTGGATAGACCTTGAAAACGGTATAACTGTTGGGACAATTGTATGTACGATAGGGCGAGGAAACGAGACGGGGAGAGAGGGAGAACTACAAACTCCTTGTGAGAACTGAAGCTGAACTGAAGTTTCAGAACAGGAATTTTGTTCCAGGATCAAAAAAATAAAATAAAATGTTGATCCAGGAACATGTATTTCTTGGAAAAATTACAGTGACCCCAATTTACAGTCCAAATGAGAGCCCATGTGCAGATTTTAGGCAGTGTTGACAGATTTCACAAAAAAATCGCATAGTATATAATGGGCACAGACTCAGATGTTTTTAGCTTTAGACTTTGATTCCATCCAGTTAGAGTATCTCAAACATGAATAATATGGGCTCCTAGAAACAAGGCACTATTTTTGAGTGAGTTTGTGAGGGGTTGTTTATGTTGCATAACCATGTTTTAAAATCTGTTCTGTTTTCCAAACTTTTGTCTGACATGTAAATAATGTTACTGAGCAGCAATTAAAGAGAAAAATAAACATTCATACCAAATCCATAAGGCTTTCGTTGATCTTCTGAACACAAATATGATATTTTTAATTCAGTCTGAAATACAGATTAGTTATTGGCACTCATGGTAAACATGATCAAAGATGGATGTAAAAATAAATCTGCATCATTTGTCCTTTTTGTCTTTTAGTTTAAAAGAAATCACAAAATTCTAACCTTTCATTGAAGTAAAATAACTGCTGATTGATCCCAGTCCCCTGACCTGAACCCTAGACATACCTGTTAACATTTGGGTATCAAAATCCGGGAGATTAATTGCCATTAAAACATATATATAATATGTATATTAGCTCCAAATTAATGTAGAAACAACATAGAAATTTGTTTATTGGAACCTTTTTATATTTTTAGGCCAGTATCACTGATAGTAATACAGCTTCTGATGTCTCTATGAAATAATATTTAATTCACACTTAAATGAAATAACACACTAACATTTATTAACCTCTTAACCCTCGCCCTGCCCTGAGAAATAAATTAAAAAATGACATACCCCAAATAAAAATGTCTGCAGCTCTTAAACCCTATGGTCTATATCCATAAATGTGGTCTTATTTTAAACTAGACACTTTAAATTATGTTACCCAAAAGTCATAATAACTCGAAGTAGTATAGGGACAGATAAAATCCTCACATTTCATTTGTACCAGTGCTCAAGAAGTAGGAAAAATACATGTTATCAGTTTGCAATACATACATTATGAATTATATATAGATTAATCCTTATTAAAGGTACTAAAGTTATTTAGTCAAGAGCAGAGCATATTTAGTGAGTAATTACTTTTGTTCTTTACATTGCCATTATAAGTGGTTACTGTCACTTTAAAAGATCTTCCGCTGTCGCACATGATGCGTAGCCTATCTCACACACATCTCATTTTCTCACACGTCTTTAAACTCATTTAAGATGTTATTTAACTTTTTAAGGCTAGCTCTTACAAAGAAACTTACAAAACTGGTATATTGGCATAATTGTTTGTTAAAGCGCGAAATAGAACTTGAATCTGGGCGTTGTGTGAGTTTTTCATACAGCACATTCTCTTTGTCTTGTCGCTCTTAAATGGTTTAAAAGCATTTGCATGAATAAACTCGTGATCATATAATGTAACAGTCAGGGGATTACAGAAAATAAATATTTACCAGTGGAGTTTTCTCTCGTTTCTACCATGGTTTCTACTTATGATGCTTGATTCAACTTCCCTCGCCCTGCGCAGATATCAACAGCGCAACTAGTTTGCCAGGATCCAGGCCACAAAGGGTTTGAAATTTGTGCAATGTGTCGATTGTATGAGTCGCCGTTTCAAACAAGATCTGGCAACTGAACAACCTTGGAATAACACATTTGTGATTATTCAAAGAACGAGGTTTGGGCCATACAAATTACGGGAGATTTCCGGGAGAAATTACAAAACGGGAGGGGGCGGGAGATGGGTGTGAAATACGGGAGACTCCCGGCAAAAACGGGAGTGTTGACAGGTATGACCCTAGAAAATGAGTGGGGTGAACTGAAGAGAAGAAGCACCAACATGGAGCTGTGAAACTGAAAGATCTGGAGGAGAGATTCTGTATATGGAGGGATGTCTGTGATCTCTTGTCAGATGTTCTCCAAATTCATCAGGCATGATAAGAGATGACTCAGAGCTGTTATCTTGGCAAAACAAGTTTACAAAAAGTATTTAATAAAAGGGTGCCAATAATTATTGTTTTGGAGAAAAGCATGTATTTCATAATGTGATTTATCCCCTACTTTCAATTATTTTATTTCAAAGAAAGGTTTGATTTTGTGCATTTTTTAATAAAAGAGCGAAAGGACAACAACTGCAGATTGCTATATTGTTCAAAGCTAGCAGTCAGACAAAGTATGGGATGCACGGAGATGAGAATTATCTCTGGGGGATATGGTGAGTAAGCTAAAGTCCCAAAAAGTCAGTGTGTTCCTTTAAATTGTCCTGAAATTTGGTAGAAATATTGAAAAAAATTGCATGTGTCATAGAAGATAGTTCAATAATAAAATGATTATAATATTCATATAACTTCATATATTTTAATTGTATATTTATCAGCTTGAACTTCTGAGATTGACAATGACAATTTCCTAAAGATTAAGCACCTCATTTTACTTGTAATTTCTTAAAAAGGTTTTAAAATAATACAATGTTTAAAAGTTTTAGTACCGAATCTCTACCCCTCTTCTGGAGAATGTAGTCACAATTGTGCATAATTGCTCTTTGAACCCACCTCCTGATCTTTCTCACTCCAATTGCATTTCATTTCCCGTCTGTTCTGAGCTTTCTCTGCTTCAAGCTTCCTGACTATCTTTTAGACTTAATCCCTGTTTTTGTTCTCGTCTCTCTCTGTCGATCCTCTCATCTCTCCGGGTTTTTCTTTAGTCCTAGCTCACAGACTTGCCTGAAATTTCCTCATCTAACCTTTCTAATTAAGAAACACACTTTCCAGATCCACCCTCCCTGTTTCTGTTATCCACAACAGCAACAGCTATTTTTAAATTATATAAAGATATGGCACGTCTACAAAGCATAAATATTCATGTGTGACTCTTCCTGTGTGAGTGCATGGGAGAATCAAACTTCTGGTAAATGATGTTCACTGCAATCTGTGCTTCTTTGGCTCTAGTTCAGGCCCTCCAAGCTACTGTTTCAGCTTTCCAGACTCACTGCTAAAAATGTAAACACAGAAATGTTGAAAATTGTTGTTTTGCCAACAGTTTTTGCGTGCAACAGCCAACAGTTTACATCCAAATCATTCAAATTGACAATCAGTCACACCACCCTAAGTTGTATTGCAAATATGCTCTGCAATTAAAGGGGTACTTCACTGCTGAAAAGATGAATGTGTATTCAAATTTGGTCATTTATCAAGTAGAATTATGAATGTGAAATTATTCCAGAATTTGATGCCTTCTAGACTGAGAAATATGGATGAAAGACAACAACTCCCAGAATGCTTTGCTGCCCTACGAGGCCACTCCAAAGCCACGCCTACCAGTTACATCCCTTGCCCATCGTGGCACCGCCCTACCATCATTTTAATTTGTATAGTAATACAATCATTTAGTTTAGTTAGAGAACATACACTACAATTAAAAACTGAAAGTGTCTGCTCAATACAGCATGAGCCGAACGAGAGTCACTGCACACACCAGCAGCAGGAGTCAGATTTCATTCATCATGAGAGTGAAGAGCTGACAGACAAGATGATCGTGGACAATGGAGCAATGGAAGAAGGTGGCCTCATCTAAAGAATCAAGTTTTCTTCACATCACATGGATGGTCAGTTGTGTGTGTGTCACTTACCTGGGGAACACATGGCACCTGGATGCATTATGGGAAGAAGGCAAGCTGTCAGAGGTAGTGTGAATTTTTGGGCAATGTTCTGCTGGGAAACCTTGGTTCCTGCCATCCATGTGGACATGTACCACCTCTCTTAGCATTGTTGCAGACCATGTATTGTACACCCTTTCATGAAAACGGTATTACCTGGTGGTTGTGGCCTCTTTCAGCAGGATGATGTGCCCTGCCGCAAATATATATACATACACTCACAACCATTAGCTACTCCTTGGGTTGGACCTCCAGTTCCTTCAGAACTGCCCGGACCTTTGTGATGCATTATCCTGAAATTAGCCATCCGAAGATGGACATGGTCAGTAACAGTAGGCTGTGACTTTTAAATGATGTAAGGGGCCCAAAGTTTGTCAAGAAAATATCCCCACACCATTACACCACCAACAGACTGAACCATACAGGAGGGATCCATGCTTTCATGTTGTTTATGCCAAATTATGACCAAATTCTGCTGTAGCCCATCTGCTTCAAGGTGCGACATGCATGTTGTGCGTTCAGAGATGCTCTTCGCATACCTACACTGTAAAAAAAAAAATGGTTTTGTGTTGGTTTAACTTTTAAAAAAAGTAAGTAACCTGGTTGCCTTAAAATTTTGAGTTTATTGAAATTAAAAATTTGAGTTGGTACAATGAAGGAAATGTGTTTAATTAATAGAAACTCAAAATATTATTGCATCTGAACCACATAAAAAATTTGATAAATCATGAAAATAGCACTATTTGGCATGTTTCACTGCGTCATCAGAAATAAAACACACAATTACCCAATATACTTACAAAATATTTAAATAATATTTTAATAAAGGTTGTCGAATCTCAAAAAATGTTCATTGTATTAACTCAAAATGTTAAGGCAACCAGGTAACTTGTTTTCTAAATATTTTTTACAGTGTATATTCTGCACATTTTACAACCAGAAATAACCTTCAATTATCATAAAAAAGATATCTGATATATATATATATATAGGGTCAAGGGTCATGGGTGGCCAAGGCTCATTGATGCATGGGGAGCGAAGACTAAAAATAATTTTGATTTTTAGCTCAAATTGCTCAAAATCAAAATGATTTTTAAATCTGAAATTTACAACATGCTCATCAGAAGGGTCTTTGTATGAATGAACTGCATTTCTTATGTTTTTTTGTTTTGTTTTTTTATCAGACAAATATGCCACTGTGCTTGATCTCCTTCATAATTAATGGATGTTCATGATGTATGCTAATTTATTTTTTTAATTTAATCAATCCAGGAGCTCATTGGCCTTACAGAAATATTATTACCATTTGTTCTTTCATCTTTCATCATTTCGCCTTGTTTTTTAAAGTGCATTTAAATGGCCACAGAATCACTAGTAAATCTTGTCCTTTTAGCTTTTCGCTCAGATAGCAAAGACACTACTGAAGCTGAGTGCTGTCCTAAAAGAGCTATTCTCAGTGGATTATGATACAGTTGTTAGACATGATGATATGTGGTACGTGATGAGGCTGTGACTGAACACACTTTGTATTTCCTGTTTGATTGTCTATGCCAAAAAACAAACCTCCCTCCTCCCATCCATTCCCAGCCATGGTCCTGCTAATCCGTTTTCAAATGTAATAGTTTGATCACACGAACATAGAATTTCCATGGATGAGAATTTGGGTCAGGGGTAAGACTAGAGGAGAAAGGACATAAACTGCACTGCTGTCATATCAGAATGAAGATGTTTTTAGCAAAATGGTCAAACTGTGAAATGCTAAATGGATTATCTCTTGTTTACAGAATCACACAGTCTTTTTAAAAAATACACCCCTATGGGTTTTATGATTTATGTGTGTGGGGGTGCATTTTTAATTTTGTTTTTTGAATGACATGATTTAAGATTAGTATAGTGGAAAGTAGGTTACAGTTAATAAGGGACTTCCTAAGAGGAAGTTTAACTTGTTGAACTTGTTGAACTTATCATATGAAGAGCATAAATGGATCATTTTGACGATGTTGCTGCTTAACATAAAATGTTTTCCTTCATTAAAGTCAACAAATACTATCACATTGTTTACAGTCCCTCATGTGATGTATTTTATCCCTCGTTGGACAAAATCATGTCCAGCCCTCAGCCATGACTTGTAAGGGTAGGTGGGGCAGTGCCCTACCAAAATATTCATCCAAAACATAGACCTCTGAATCAATGGTAATTTGGAAATGAATTCAGAATCCTGCAACAAATATTTTTCACATTTTATAGACTAGTTTAAGTCGTAAGGTAAGCAGGATATATAATACTATAATACCTATTTAATACCTATGGCTTCGGCAGGTGTGTATCTCCTCCCTGTCTCTACAGCACCCCACAATTTTACAATGTAAATCTGTGGTCAAAAATGGAACTGCAGCACACTCTAAGCCATTGGGGC
This sequence comes from Pseudorasbora parva, assembly GCF_024679245.1. Taxonomy (NCBI): domain Eukaryota; kingdom Metazoa; phylum Chordata; class Actinopteri; order Cypriniformes; family Gobionidae; genus Pseudorasbora; species Pseudorasbora parva. Next base: position 18,556,471 of record NC_090184.1, read on the forward strand.
TGTTTTAGAATGCCGTTACCTTACATAAACCTCACCAAGACCATATCAATCTGCTTCAGCTATATATTAGACTTCATCGGGTCAGCAACTAGTTGGCATGTCTGTTCTTCCTATGTGCAGTAGCGTATCAAATGAATGAAACTATAAATGGAAATAAATCCTTTATTTGAAATGTGCTTGTGTGAATAGTCTTTCACTGGTGTGTTTGTTTTATGTTTGTTATGAGAATGGACTTTCTTGTCCCAACTGGAATTCCTCTTTGTAATCAAACTTGTAATATTTTAAAACAACATTTAGAGGACATAAATTCTAAGATAGCGTTCTACGCATGTCATGTGAATTTACAGCCTGTCAATGTACATTAGAGCACCACCCTGCCAAAAGTTTTCTGTGTGTGTTTAGCGCTTACAAAAGCTTACAAAATGTTTGTCATAAACTGGTGCTAAGACCCAGCATCTGCCCTAAATTCATGGTCAGGAGCCGCTACTACCACTTTTCCACCGTCGGACCAAACTGTTCCCCTTTGCTTAACCGTTCCATTCCGATCTGATCTGGGCTAGCTGGCATATGGTTTCATTTTCCAATGGGGTGCTGATAACAGAGCTCTTTGGAAAGTAATATAAATGTGTCAGTCATTGCCTTAAAAATATTGTTCAGCCCAAAATGAAAATTCTGTAATTAATTATTCACCCTCATGTTGTTACAAACTAGTAAGACTTTCGCTCATCGCTCAACATCGGATCTTTTGATGATCTGAGAGACTTTCTGTACTCTCCAGCTACGCAACCAGTTTGATTCTCTAAAAAACTAAATCGTAAAACTAAAAAATGAATATGAATTTAGTGGTTTAGTCCAAATTGTCTAAATATTTTAGATATTATATAGATCAATTTAATGTAGGCTTTTATTTACATATAAACATTGATCAGCGAACATTACAGAAGCTCAGCCAAGTCTGCTTGACAGGTGAGAACAAACATAATTGGTTGTTGTGAAAGCTCAAATGTGCTGCTTAACATGAAAATGAACCTCATTGGTTCTTGCTGAAGCTCAAAAGTGCTGCGTAACACGAGAATGAACCTCGTTGATGAAAGTTTTATTCAATAAGTCCATTATATCTTACATAACATACAGTAACACATTGTAATATATTGTAAATATGTTCAACAATCTGCAACAAATATTTTTCAGAATTTCTAGACTATTTTGCTGTGAAGTTGTAAGATTTACCCTGTAAAGTTAGCAAGATATTTAAAAATGTTACATATGGCTTCTGTAGCATGTATGAAGGGTGCTGTGTCCTCATCAGCGCTACAGCGCCCCTCGATTTCCCAATGTAAATCTGTGGTGAAAAATGGAACTGCAGTGATCTTTAATTGAGAGCATGTGAAAAAAATGTGTAATTACATTACTTTTCTATCTAAAAAGTATTGCATTACTTATTTCTAACTACTTGCTATATCCATTATGAACCTCAACCAGTTGAATAACAGAAACATGAAACCGCTCTTTTAAATTAAGTTGTATTAACAAAATTCGAGAGGAATCGCCTACGTTCAAATGATCTATCCAAATCATCATGTCCTTCTAAACCAGCTGGCAGCAATCAGCAATCAATAGGTCATTCTTACCAGCTGTCAGCAGCCAGAAATCAACATGTCCACCAATCAGCACAAGTGAAGGACTATATAAATACCCAGTCAACTCATCGATGTTCATAGACAGTTTTTTAAGCATCCCTCCACCACCCCGTCTTCCTCACACTCACTTGGTTACTTTCCTAACCATAAATACGGGGGGAGTACTCTGTGTTTGGGCCAAATACCGGACCTGGAGCCCTCTTCTCGGACAGCACGCCAAATATGCATACTACTACGCATACTACGCATATTATTTGCTATCTGATTATTTGTAAGTGTGAAGTCTTGAATTTCAAATAACTTTTGAGAATAAAATTGCATATATTATTCTTGAGCTGACTATAAGGTTACTTGTAATACATCCGTTTTAACATTAGATGTAAAATGTTGATGTTCAATCCACTGTTGTTTTAGAGTTTTAACGTTAATCGAGTATACGAATCTGCTATAAAGATATGTCTGAAATAGTAAAGTATGCTGTTTTAAATTCAGATATTGCCTTTATTAGTGAGTTAATGAATCATTTGCTCAACTGATACTGATTTATTAAAGAAACCAAAAGCCAGTGTGCATTGTTTATAGATGCATGTGGAACTATTTTAGTTGGCGGAGCAAAAATAGACAAAGTAGGCTGAATGACAATATTGTGTATGAATTGTCCTGCTGACTTAACACAACATTTTTGCTTGTGTGATATTGTGACAGATGCAACAGTGCCTGTCTTTTTTTCTTTTTTTAAAGTGGCATTGGCTCTGGAAGCATTCATTTTTCCCATAGGGATAAATTTATGAAAACCCACCAGCCAAACTAAACCAACCTAAATGTGAATTAGTACTTTGTTAGCTAACTGTGAGATTCACATATGTATTTCTGAAATACATTACTTGGACACAGCCATCTAACAGATCACTCTAAATTGTAATGATCACAAGCAGTTTCTGTAATTTGAAACAATGTATTGTGAAAATCATTTACAAATAAATGTAGATTAAACACAAAATTTTAAACTTTTATTTGAAGCAAATTGAAGCCGTTGGTTATATATGTTTTTTAAATCAGAAATTAAAGTTTAAGAGAACAGAACGTGCATATTTTTATTTTGTACTTATACATTTTAACTGCTCTTTACTTTGAGTAAGTTAATTCATACATTTAAATTTAAATGATCAATTTAAATATGTTTAGTACTGGAAGCTTGGATAACTTAAACTAGCTAATTCAATGAATGCTACCTTGTTTGCTGGCTGATTGGTAACAGAATGCTTTGATAGCATTAGTACAGTATAGCACTTGCTGGATGAGTACAGCAATATAAAACATTTAACATATATCTGTTCTTAAACTAAGCTCATGCTCTACTCATGACCATAAAGGTGACCCCATCCAATAATAAAAAAAAAAAACTCAACTTTTATAAACTAACATATCAAAACATTTAACATTCTCCATGTTTATATTAACCCAGGGTATTCTCACAAAAATGCGTATGAATAGTACGAGTGTGCAATGTCGTGGAATGTATATGCCAAAACTCATTTTGGCGTGTCTATGGCACGCTGTTTTTCGCGTGCATATGAGACACATTTTATGGCGTATTATACATACGAACCCCCCACCCCACCACCCTAAACCTACCCAAGCACGTGTCATATATACGCCCCACTACCCTAAACCTACCCAAGCGCGTGTCATATATACGCCATAAAGTGCGTATCATATGCACGCGAAAAACAGCGTATCATATGCACGCCAAAATGAGTTTTGGCGTATACATTCCACGACATTGCACACTATTTATTAATACACGACATTAATACTATTTATACGCATTTATGTGTGATCGGGTTGATTAACCCCTTGCTCTCTCTCTCTCTCTCACTCTCACTCTCACTCTCACTCTCACTCTCACTCTCTCACACACACACACAAACCTTATATAACATCAATTATTTTAGCATTTACTCTCCCTTTTGAGTGTCCTGGCAAAGCTTGCTGTGAAATCAAAATCCCAGCCCGATATAAGCTAAATTTAAGCTTGTCTAAATTATAAGAAACACGTTCAAAACACTCAAAAAAAAAAAAGTTCTAGATACTCATAAAAGTTAATTTGCTTGAACTAATTAGTTTAATTTGAGTTGGCACTACTCAAACCATTTAATTGTTTTGAGCGTTAGGGTTTAAAAGACACTGTAACTTACAGGTTTAAAATGGGAATGAAATAAAAATGATAAATATAAAAGCAAAATGTTAATTTCAGATTATATATATATATATATATATATATATATATATATATATATATATATATATATATATATATATATATTAAAAACAATAGTTTTTTTTCATTTATTGAAAAATTTGCATATTAGAGGGATCAAAACAAGCACATCTAGTCAACCTCTATATACAGTGCTGGTTTAAGTATATATATGCAGAAATATGGAAGGATTTAAACCAGCACTGTATATAGGTTGACTGGATTTGCTTGTTTTAAACCTTGATTTGTCAAGATTTCTTTGAAGAATCATGCGTGATATGCATTGTTTTCACTGTTAAGTAAGCTTACAAATGGTCTATCTTTTTTGTCTTGTCTTCTCTATTGTTAAATACATTCAAGCAAAACAAATTCTTGAGCAAGAATAAATGTAGTTTGGGACTTTGAGACAACGAGAATCAATTGGATTGTTGGATGGATGTGGTTTGCTATTGCTGTGATGTAGTAACAGGTTGTCCCGCTCTCATGCCAGAAAACACAACAAAGAAGAACACCATCATCATCATCATCATCATCATCATCATCATCATCATCATCATCATCATCATCATTGTCATAACAAGAGGGAGAGAAAGTTATTGAAAGTTTGATAAAAGATTATGATGGTATATATATATATATATATATATATATATATATATATATATATATATATATATATATGGGCGAATAATTTATAACAAAAACTGAATAAAAAGGTTTTTGATTTCATGGAGATTTCAAATGTCCGTCTTGTTCAAACTTTGCGGAAGCTTTGTGCTTTTAGTAAGATAAAAAAAAACTAAAATCAACACTTTGTGTCCATTATTTTGTTCTTTGGCAAGAGAGAAAATCATAAGATCATAATCTGCGGAAGGCGATAAGCGAGATAATGTGTATTACCAGAAAATAAGTCCTGATTATACATTTCTGGATGTACATTATCCCGGATGTACATTATACGTTATCTTACAAACTGTGTAAACATTTCATGATGAAGATTGAGGTTTGATATATATATATATATATATATATATATATATATATATATATCCCATCCAACCTTGGGCAGCCATTTTTGCTGTGGCGCCCAAAGAGCAATTGGGGGTAAGGTGCCATACAAGGCACTTTAGCCATTTCTTTCCACTAGCCTTTGGGTTTCCAGTCTGACTCTCTACCCATTAGGCCAAGAGTGCCCCAGCAGGCATAAATACAGCTCATTTATTTTATTTTGCAAATTGGGTGTTTTGGATTTGGGCTTTGGATGCAAAGACGTGTTTGCTTGTCCTCTTACAGCTATCCCACACTGCCAGGCTCTTACTCAACCGCTAATTAAATTTTGCTGTTTAAAAAGTAGGTCTCAAATTTTCCCAAACTTTTCAGTTCCTGCTTTAACTAGACTTTGTGTCTGTGTGTTTCTGAATTTTGCCAGCAACATTTATTTTGATTAATTGAAATATGTTCTTAGTAGACAGCCCGATGCTTTGGGAAAGATGCCATTTTTTCTGGGACAACATTTCCATATTTGCAGATGGATGAGTTCAATTTCTTCAAGTAAAAGCAATGCAATCAAGAGTTTGAGGCTCTGCTAGAGCATGACCTTACAGGTAGGTTCTAAGGGAAAAGGGTAGGCTTGTAATCCATACAAAATTATTTACACATTTCATGTGGAGACCACATCAATTATTAAATACAGCATCTTCCTGCAATTACCAGAAATTAATTTCCGTCTCTGTTTGATTTCAGAGTCTGCCATTTATCTTGTAAAATACACATTAATACATATTAAAACTTTGTAGGCCTATTTTCCATTCCATTTTTAAAGTGTTGTCTTGATAAAAAAAAAAATGAAGAAGAAAAAAAGGCAATTACCTTCAAAGAAGCTGAACTTGCATTTGAAGTATTAAACTCAGTCCAGTATTAATCCTCAATCCCATTGTATTGTGTTCAGAAAATTCACCATTCCTAATGCAATCATGCCTGCGAATATTATTTTTTTAAAGGATTGGAAGGGTGTCAAATTGACCTTTAAGGATTAAAGTACTCCAACATGAACATTTCCTGATGATTTACTCACCCCGATCTCATCTAAGAAGTTCATGTATTTATTTCTTCAGTCGAAAAGAAATTAAGTTTTTGAGGAAAACATACCAGGATTTTTCTGCATATAATAGACTTCAATGGCAACCAAAATGTTGAAGGTCAAAATCAATGCAGTTTCAAAGGGCTTCAGAAGCTTTGCACAATCCCAGACAAGAAATAGTCTTATCTAGCGAAAGCATCATCATTTAAAAAAAAAATAATGTATATACTTTTTAACCTAAATTACTCATCTTGGGCTGCTCTGTATTATTCTTTGCATGTTCGCTATAGGTGGTACTTTCACATACATCTAGTGTGACTTTTCCGACTCGATTGCGCAATCAGTAGCACGTCGCCGAGCAGCGCAAGATCAGCAATTTAGGTTAAAAAAGTATATAAATGTTAATTATTTCTTGAAAATGACATTTGGCTTCGCTAGATAAGACCCTATTCCTCAGCTGGGATCGTGCAGAGCCTCTGAAGCCCTTCAACATTTTGTTTGTCATTGGAGTCCATTATGTGTAGAAAAATGGAATGTTTTCCTCAAAAAGGTAATTTCTTAAAGAAAGACATGGATGAGATGGGGGTGAGTAAATTATCAGAAATTTTCATTATGAAGTGAATCCCTTAATTTAATTTGAAAGTGAATCCCTTATTCCTTTAAGGGAGACTGGTAAGGGAGTTTACCCAACTGTATCAGCATCCATTTTGAACACAAATCTCCTCTTTATAAAATATCTATAGTTGCTTGTACATTTGCATTATACAGTAATCTGTATAAAAATCGCACAAATAACTAAGGAAAGTTAAGTTAGTGCTGTCTATTCCACATGTTTGACTCATAGAAACAAGGATCTGCAGACAATTTTGCTTTGGAGAAGGAATTTTGAAATGCCTGGTTCTCGTAAAGCCTTTTCCGTTAGAAAAACTAATTTTCTAATTTTGCAATGTACCAATGACGTCTGTCGAGATAAAATCTGCTAATCTGTATAAAGCGCCGTCATTTTTCTCTTACAACAATGAGTCAGTTGGCACACACAGCTCAGCGGTTTTATTTTTTAAGAGCAGTGGAAAACCAACATCATTACACCGAAGAAAGGAGTTAAGGAAGCAAAAGGAATACAGTTACCAGGATCCTGTCAGTCACAAAGCTTTTAAATTTGCAGCCTCAATGCAATGTTCTGACACAAACAAACAAAAAAAAGTCATACCAAAAAAAGAAAAGTACAGTAGAGGGTTTTTCAGTTGTGTCGTAGCTAAAACTGAACTCTTAATGTCTGTTTTTCCCATTGGGGGGAAAAAAAGCAAAGCATTGGAAAGGGGGAAACAATAGGAAATAGGATAAATAAATACAAAATCATTCACATAATAATTTACAGCTCTTAGATTTGCCTCATTTCATAAATGTCTCAAAATGATTTGTTCAAAATAATGATTCTTTTGAAATAAACTCTGGTTTAAGAAGATACTAACTGAGTTTAGCAGCAAAACATGTAAAAGCATTGGCACGAGAAGTAGCTGAATCATAGCACTGGCAGATATGGCAAACCAGCCACATTTATCAAGCACATACATATATAGTTGAACTGGTGCCATTGGAATCAGGGGAGGAATGTGAACTCACACACCATCGCTTATGCAAAGAAACCTCCGTACAACAACATCCGCACACCCTCTCACACACAGCATACATTTCCAAACACACACGGCAATCAGCAAACAATATTTGCTCTGCACACACACACAAACGCACACACACACACACAATGGGGATCATTAGCAAAAAAGACAATGACCAAAGAAATAGAAAGCATCTCTGCTATCAGCCCTTAGTCCCAAAGTATCACCCTGCTGACTGTTCAGACATTTAGGGTGCAGTAGATCAGTGTTCACCAACAAAGGATCATTTGTTCTTTTATACAAAGAAAAGTGCCGAACCAAGTCAGAAAGAGCACCTCCAGTGAAATCAGGAGGTGTTTGTGTCATCTGACAAAGTCATTAAAGTCTAGTCATTTTTTTTTTTTTTGATGATGATGATGATGATGCAAAGAGTCTTATCATATTTAAAAAAAGACCATTTGTCTTGATACATATCAAAAGTTCACGTAATAAACATTTTGCTATCTTAAAGCCTATTGGCAGCCAGTCCGAGATAAAGACAGCTTTCTCCCATCCATGCCAGGTGTTCTGTATTCACAGAGCTTTTCTGCATCAAAGCATGACTGGAAACCTCCCCGACGGCCCTGCTCTAGAGGGGGATCTGTAACTAGAAGGCTTAATGTTCAATCTGAGAAACCTGCGTCAGCTCATTTCATACACATTGCCCCAGGCAAGGATTTCCACCAGAGAATTTTGTGTCTTTCCACTTTGTTCCGCGGGAGCAATGGTATGTAGGCATCAGGTAGACCAGTCAGCATGGAAAAGCTGTACGTATAGATTCTGAATGGTGTACCTTTGAGATCCTTAGAGAAATCCGCTTTTGCGTTACCCCCAAGGGCTCGTGTTCTTAGAAAAGCAAGATGACAGAAGAAAAAAAACAATAACCTTTGTATTGAGGTCCATGTGCTGTGGCTTGTCCTCGCAGGTGTGCGATAGTCTAAATAAATTGTTTTTGTTTTCAGCCTTGATTTTTCGGATTTATTTTTGGATTAGCCCCATTTATGGCACAAATTTAGGAATCCGAAGACTGGGGCGGTAACCTGGATGTAATAGTCATTTGAGTCGCATGGTGTCCTTCGTTCACCGGGCAGCACAAAAAACCCTTCATTTAAATCGCAACAGCACCGTTATTGTGCTTCTTTTAGTCCGTGTTCTGAATAGCTGTATATTTGCTGTCTGAGGAGGCAATCCACCTCAGGAGCTTCAGAAGAATGTGCCTTTGGTGTTATTGCAGAGAATCTTTTTGAAGGCTCTGCGGAAGTCTTTGTTGAAGATGGTGTAGATGACCGGGTTGAGGCAGCTGTTGCAGTAGCCGATCCAGAAGAAGAATGTAAAGAGCGGATCTGGCAGGGCGCATGTCTCTGGGCACACGGCCTGCAGGCTGTACGAGAAGAAGAAGGGGAACCAGCAGATGACAAAGACGCCGATTACCACCGCCAGCACGAAGGTGAAGCGTTTCTCTCGGTTCACCATTGCCTTGCGCCGTGCCGAGTTGGGCGTTCCTTCCTGCTTCGTCCTCCGGGACACCAGCTTGGCGCCTTTAGCGGTGGCGACCATGTCTCTGTATTTCTGAATAGTGGCGGGGGAATGGATGCCGCTAGGCGTCACGCTCGGAGTGCAAGGGACCTCTAACCCTCTCCCACCTTGTTCTGTGTCCGAGTCAGAGCTCATGCTCTCGCCGTTATTGTTGTCAGGCTTTTTCTTGATCTTCTTTGCCTTTTTTCCCAGTTTAGGCTTTTTAGGAGCCATTTCAGATGAATTTGAAGGAGATGGGGAGGGACACAGTGAGGTTGGTGTAAGGGCTATGGAAGGGGCTTGCAAAAGGTTGTTGGCAATCGGGGTGCCCTCTGCCTGCTGGGCGGACTCCACTTGGGACACAGCCAGAGTTGGAGGCCTAGGGTTTTTGTGTAGGGTAGCGGGCGTTTCATCTCCTCTTCCGTTTTGTAGACCCTCCTCGTGGACCTTGTGCTGAGGGCTTGCGGCATTTACTGGGACCTCTTTGCGGGGTTCCCCTGGTGGACACCGTGTGCGCTGCTTGGCAATCTGGTAGATCCTCATGTAGACTAAGATCATAATCAGACAAGGAGCAAAAAAGGAACCGATAGTAGAGTACAGGATGTACCAGCGCTCATCGTTGAGCCGACACTGTGGCAGGTCATCTGAACCAGCACCACCTTTATTCTTGTTCATGGAGAGTAACGGTGGAAAGGAGATGACTGCTGAGATCAGCCACACCACCAAAATTGCACATTTAATGCGTTTGTGCGTCCGCTTTGCACCGTATGTGACAGCACGTGAGATAGACATGTAGCGGTCTAGACTGATGGCACACAGGTGTACTATAGACGAAGTGCAGAACAACACATCCAACGCCAGGTAAATCTCACACCATACGGAGCGGAAATACCAGTAGCCCATCAGTTCATTGGCCAGTGAAAATGGAATGATTAGGGTGGCTACCAAGATGTCTGCAGCCGCAAGGGAGACCAAGAAGAGATTCTGGGGTCCTCGAAGTGAACGGCTGGTTAAAACAGCGATGATGACCAAAATATTGCCCACAATTGTGATGACAATCATCAACGTGATGGCTGTTGCAAAGACTGCTGTGGCTTCTGGAGAGTACGGGGCGAGCTTTATCATACTCTGGTTACAAGTGGGTGAAGACGTGCCTCCGGTGCCGTTGATGTTGTGGCCAGGCAGACCCGCTCCTGCAGAGCACGCGCTATCCATGACTGCCAGTGCCCTGCCACTGAGTGTGCACGTGCACTAATCTTCTCTATCTAATCCAAATGTGGGTAGAATAATTTGAAAAATTTCGTTCAGCTGTTTTTTTTTGTTTGTTTTTGTTTTGTTTTTTTTCTCACTGTAAGAACTTAGAAGATATTTTTTTAAATATTAAATTAAATAAACTCTTAACGTATAAACCCCCTTACGTATAAACGAATGAATACATCTCTAACTGCAGTAAATATGTGGCAGCCATTGTTATGTCACATCTCTCCGAGTGTTGGTACTTTATTACTTTCCGTCCCGTTAAAAAATGCAATAAACGTCATCTGAGTTTCGGAACATTTAAACATGCGCATTAATATAAAGTACAACCATCAAATAATTTAAATACCAGATTAAATCGAACGAATTAGCTTATAATTTAGTTTTGATTAACTAAAATTTACAAAAGAAAATGTGAGGGGGAAAAAAACAGAAAACAAAGAAGCAATGCAAAAATACGAGTGGCAAAGACCGAAAAATGGCTAAAATTGTGCTTCTGTGAATTATTTGGAAAGCAGTTATTCAATTATAACACTTTAAATAATCACGTTAAGAATAAAAAATGGTATAAATTCATAACAAGTTCTTACAAAACAAATATGTTGGAATGCTTAAATGTAGGTTACCCAGATGCACAACCCTCCACGGAGCGCGAGGCTTTAAATATAAATCTCCAGAGAGCAAGCTGCAGCGCGCGGCGATGTGCCAGTTTCCCCTCACAGTTTTCACAAGTTTGCAAAGCGAATTTAAGCGCAACAACTACCCTGATAAATGATGGAGTCTGATGTAGTTGTGTCGTTGTTACATTCCTGAGTGTAGAAAGTCGGCATAATAAAGAATCAGAGGCACGCCAGATACTTCGCCTAGTATGTCCAAGCACTAAAAAGAAGTATGTCTGAGAACAGTTTGTCGTCCGTCTCCCTCCGTGTTTCTCCCGTTTTAGTCACAGTATCTCATTCAGCAAGTTAAATGCCTCCTGCGTGCCTCGCGTATTACCTCAGTGACAGTTTTAGGTATCGGTGCGGCTCGCGCGAGCCGCTCTGGCTTCATATCTACGCAGCGGTTCTCCTCAGTACCCCAGTATAAGTGATGTCAGGACGGGCGTCATGAGACAACTCTTCCCTCCCACTTAAAAGCCTGACCTATCATAAAACTCTATTGCCAAGCATAAAACAAATACAGGCGTGTAGTAGGAGCAATTAAAATGATACATTTTGGAGAGGTCAACAATTCAAACAGCGTGTAGGTTATGCAAAATGGATAAAGGTAATGGTTTTGATTAATGATATTTACATTATGGAGAGTACATGATTAATGTTGCTATATATTCGTTTACATTAACTCGACCACCGCAAACAGGATTGTAAAGCATCATATAGACTATATGGGAAATTAAAGGTTGTTTTGCAGTTTGTGGTGCGTAAACTGCAGAAATAAATTTGGTCGTTGTGTTCCTGGCTGCATACAACAAAAAAACAGCAAATTAAAAAGTAAGTGGAGCGTAAAAGCAACAGAGGCATGTTTGGGACGTTTAAAAGTTTAAGCACAGACTGCGCTCTCGTGCGTAAAAGGACTCGTGACAATCGAGCGCTTCCTCCGCACCGTATTCGCGCTTCATTTCATAAAGATCAAGTGGTTTAATGCTCTCTTCAGATGATAAAGTGCAATATATACCCAATCGCAATTTAGAAGCCCTTCAAGCGTATCCATTAGGATCGGTGAATTTCTGTTTCCTGGATCACCTGTGTTACCGTCGTGATTTTAGTAAAGGAGACAGGACGTTATGTCAAAAGGGTCCAATGAGTTGCAGTATTTTCAGTGCGAAAAAAAATAGATAGATAGATAGATAGATAGATAGATAGATAGATAGATAGATAGATAGATAGATAGATAGATAGATAGATGGATGGATGGATGGATGGATGGATGGATGGATGGATGGATGGATGGATGGATGGATGGATGGATGGATGGATAGATAGATAGATAGATAGATAGATAGATAGATAGATAGATAGATAGATAGATAGATAGATAGATAGATAGATAGATAGATAGATAGATAGATAGATAGATAGATAGATAGATAGATAGATAGGGCCTACTTTGTTCTTTTACAAACCTGTGGTAAGCGCTGCCCCCTTATGGACAACAAAATTATTGCCACAGATCAGACATTCTGAATTCTGATTTTTAAACCCATTCTAGGGAGAATCAGCATATAAATCACAACAATGGTGACATGCTTAATGCTGTAATGCAGGAAGAGCCATGAGTTTTATACTGTGGTGGTTTAGTAAGGTTGGAGATAAACTCTGCAGAACAACGGCTCTCTAGGACCGAACTTGCCTACCCCTGACCTAGGATGACTTGAGGGTGAGTAAATCATTTTTGGGTGAACTAACCCAAGTCTTATGTCAAAAAAGCTTTTACAATTTAAACTATAATCCATTTTTATTTAATTGCAAATAACATGCAACATGTTTAAGAAAACATTTCACTTAAGTATATTCTTTATAACTGTATTATTCTGTAAGTACTCTTTTTATACCATTTTGAGAACACGTCTGCGGATCCTATCGGTGGAAAACAGACGGCCTTGTAGTGTACATTTTAATTTGATTAGCTAGATGTATAAAAACAACATTTATTTAGAATTTTTTCTTTTTAACCTTTGTTTAAAAGAGAGAATGAGGGAGATTACGGATGTGTCATGCTTCTACTGTTAATTCTGCTGTTTCTGATGGCAATGAAAGCAAAAGCATGCGGAGAGAGTTATTTGAAACAACCTCGATTCCCAACAACAAAAGCAAACCCACTGTGACTTTACATCATGTTCCTGCTGTTATGAGCAAGCTGATTGCAAGAGAGTTCACAAACAGAATTAACCCCCGGACAACATGCAGATTTTCCAATTCACTTCGCTGACAAAGCGCGCTGGAGCTGACAAGACTGCCAATATCCCCATAGCCACTCGTAAGCATTATTTAAATGATTTGTTTAGGTGCTGCTGTCAGAATAATGGCATCAATTGAAAAGTGCGGATATGATTTAGTCACAGTGTCATAGCTCTAACAGACAAAATATTTACTGGGTAAATTGTAACTGTAATTATAAGCCCCCCAAACGACAATGAAGGAATTTTATAACAGTTAAGGCTGAATCTAATTAAAATGTCGATTTAAAACTGCCACAGCAAGCAAATAAGTTCAAATGTTTGGCAGATAGCGTTGCACCAGAGATGTTTTGAGTTTTAAGGGAGAGTTAATGCATGACCCGACCAGTGTTTTCATCACAGGATCTGTCTCACATGGGCAACCACAATCTGTTTTTATTTTTCACCTTAAGTGTTTAGAAAGCTGGCAGAAATCTAAACAAATCAGTGTTTTCCATGCCCGCACGCTCACAATGAAAGAGCTGTAGATACTGATGGCTGTAGGCAGCAATGACCTTCTGTAGCACAATCACCCCACAAGCTCTTTACTTTTTTTATCTTTGATTTGCTGATGAATCACACACAACTCTCTAAAGTCCCCTCTATTTCTTGCTGTGCTTCTTCTTTGGTATTTGCCCACCTTCAACACATTTGCAAATCGAAGACAGGAAAACACCCTGAATTGTTGACCAATCCATCTAAGGTCTCACACAGATATCCAATTGATATATGCATGCCTTTGGATTATGGGTTGAAGCCAGAGCCACCCAGGGAAATCCCACACAGACACGGGGAGAACATGCAAACTCCACATGGAAAGGCCCCCTGCATGGGAGCATAATAATAATAAAAGCCCCTTTTCTGTAGTACTTTTTTTTTTTTTTTTTTTTTTAACAAACCTAGGACACATTTATCAATACTTTGGTCATTTTATCAAAACTCTTCACACAGTCCTCCTAACCAATTTTCATCTTGGCACAGCAGTTCATTTCCCATTCAAAATGCATGAAAACTACCAGAACATGTCATGCATGTCTCAGATCAACTCATTATTCCGTTATACTAACCAGGGTTTTCAGCCAACAGACTTTGTCCCTCATAAAACACAGACCTAAATAAAACTTTCACATTGGGTTACATTATGTTTTTTCTTTGGTAAAATTTCTTTACAAAACAAGAATGATACTCTTTACTGCTACGCATACTGTAATGCACTGCAAGTAGCCTATATGTTACAGTCCGTGTTTACATTTCAGTACAAAAAGATTCCCCTTTTGATTGTTGATAATGGAACTGAAAGACTAACGCTTGTGTAGGTGTTCAGTTTCATCTTACAGTGATTCATCATAAATGAAAATTCTGTCATCATTTATTCGCCCTCGTGTTGTTAAAAAACGGTACGAGTTTCTTTCCTCAGTTGAACTCAAACGAAGATTTTGAAGAATGTTGACAGTTGACGGTATCAAAGTCTCGTTGCCAACATTCTTCAGCATATCTTCTTATGTCTTCAACTGAAGAAAGAAACGCATACAGGTTTGGAACACCTTAAGGGTGAGGAAATTATGACAAAATATTCATTTTGGAGGTGAACGTACTTTCAACGGCTTTTGCTTCGAACAATCAGCAGATGGCGCTGTTGTAAAAGATTTCCGCTGTTTGTATCGTGGCCAAACCAACAAACCAAAAAGTGGTCATTTCCCACATTAATATTTTTTTTTATATTACCACAGCAGTGAGCAAGGACAGATCTTGAATGTAGGCATATGCCAAGGACTATTGTGTGACAATGTAAAATAAACTAAGACATTTGCAATGTCATATTTGAAGTCAGTACGATTTGTTTTTAAGAAACTGAAACTTAACAAGCCTTTAACAAGCCCTGCGTCTCAATGAGCTCCCTAGTTCACTAGTCAGGGCACTGATCAGGACATAAGTCAATGGGCTGACTCCCTGATCAGTGCCCTGACAACTGAACTAGGGAGCTGATTGAGACGCAAAGACAGTTTAAATTGATTAAGATCCGTGATTTTTATTTCAAATAACTGCTTCTCCTTTGAGCTTATATTCATCTAAGGGTCCTAAAATGTACTACGGTTTCCACAAAAATATTTGTATAATTTCAAAATTGATAAGTAACATATCTTGATCAGCAAACTGAGGGATTTCCATATTTAATAATTTCTGATAATTTGGACATAACTTCTAAAAGGAAGCTTGGGAGGCTCTTGAGGCCAGAATCTGTCGGTGAAATCATAAAAAAAATTATGATTTATTTGATTATAAAGAAAACTACATTCAGTACTGCATTAAACAAATGAATCCATCAGTTTATTTACATATTGAAATGAGTGAACCACATAGCTTACAAAAGATCTTATCAAAACAATTTTAATTTAAAGTGCATTGCTTGAGTGAAAATAGATAAATAAATATTCACAAAAACAAAGGAAATAAAATAACACTTTATAAAAAAATAAAATACATCAGCAAACGGCTTTAGTGCCTTCATCTATCGCGACACAACCGAACTTAGTTTTAAAATGACCTAGGATCACAGTATGTCAGGTCTTTGCCCTTTAAAAAGCTTGCTTGAGACTGACAATTAGACTAACTTCAAGGAAAAACTTGACATTTACCACACAGAAGACAAACCACACATCACAGCCATATATGGTCACAGCATCAGTCACTGCAGTCAAATGGAACATTGACTGATGCAACATGAGGATCTGCAGACATACGTCCTACACATATACTATTGTTGAAGGCTAAATGAAAACGAAATGCTTTAGTAGACTACACTGCTCTTAGCAAAAGAGCTTTGGCAGGACAGAAGTTGTTAGTCTTCATCAATATCTCAGATAAGTTATCTTGGGCTGATATTATAAGATCACAGTAGTTGTCAAGTACACAATGTCACAATGACATGTGACTATACATTTTCCGTGAGGGCAGTTGGGTGTAGCGATGTGTCAGCGACGCCATTGTTGTTCGGAAACGGCAACTATTTATAGTTTGTATTGCCATAAACAATAAAGAACAGGTAGTCAGTTGATGGCGTCGACAACTTTACCCAAACAAGTTGAGTTATGCTCATTTAAAGGGTGAGATGCCACATTTGGTCTCCTTGTTAAGAGTCTCACATGTCCGTTTGTACACCCATAGCACTGAACAAAACGTCCTTTAAGCACCTTTGTAGATTTGTCACAGTCTTTGAGGTTAAAGCGGCAACCAGTTTGAAAGTTTGTGGGGCCGGTTCAAGAATTCTTGACTGACACTAAAACGCAGTGCCGCTGTTTTCTCTGTCTAGTACAGAATAGGGACACAAAACATCCGTTTCGAACTGCAGAAGCTGGCCCATGAAAGCTAGATTGGGTGAGATGACTTGTCGGCGACGTTTCACGAAGTCAAAGGCCTCGTCCAGACGCACACGTCGAGCGTGTATGAGGTACGCCAGGCAGATGGTGGCTGACCGGGAGATTCCCGCTTGACAGTGGACCAGCACTCGTCCGCCACTCTCTTTTATCGAATCTGCAGGTGTAATGATGGCCAGCGTTAGTTTAGCTCATCGTTATTTTAATTTAAGGATTCTGATATCACTTTTTACCATTAGGGCTTACCGATAAAGTGGATGGCCTCTGGAAAGAGCACGCGTATGTCTGCGGCCAGGCTGTCCTCCACCTTCAGAGTTTTGTACTGAAGTTCCTCCTCAAACAGGTTCGGACAGGATGAGGATACGTTGAGCACGGCCGTGATCCCACATCGCTCCAGAGTCTCCCGTCTGGACGAGTGATGCGCGCTGCCCAGAAAGAGGAAGGGGAGGATTTCAACTGGACCACCCTGGTAATCAAAAACGGATCAAAATCAATGAGTGCACTCAAAAGGTATTGTGGGAAGAAAAAGTCACTGAATAATTCATTATGATTTCGAGATTTCTAATAGCCAACCTGGTCATAGAGAGGAGTCTTTCTTCCGGACACAACGTGCTCTGGCTCACTGAGGGCAGGATAATTTGAGCACATGACAGGAGTGGTAAAGCAGAGCTCTGGATAAAGTGCAAAGAACCCGTCAAATCCACCTAGAAAGGGTCAAAGAAAACATTTTGTTATCATTTTTTGTACATTTCAATAATAATTATGCACTTTAAGTACAATCAACTTGGATGTTTATGTCATTTCAACTTAAATTACATTACATTACTTGTATAATTTGATGAGTCAAAGCAATGAAAAAAAGTTGTCATAACTTAAAAATTAATTATTTTATGTTTACAATGTGGAGCAAGCAAACATCTTCCCAATTTTTAATAGGCAAAAATTTACATTAACAAATTCCATTTTTGATTAGAAATAACTGATTAAAATGTAAAACACTTTAAAATAAGGTACATTTATATTGTTTAATATTATATTTACTTTTTTTTACTACTTTTTTTTTACAATTTTTTTTACAGTAGCCTACATTTATATACATGAGCTAAATACAATTTATTGATTTAAGTTCATCTTTCCAGGTCATATTAAATCATACATCATTCCAGTTCATTCAAATGTTAGCATATTTGAACGTTTTAGATCACCTGGCAAACAATACATTGTAAATACATTTATAGAAATATAAAATATAGCAACATAAAATATAGCAACATTTATACCTAAAATAAACTTTTCCCAAAACGAATGACAGCATGTCAGGTTAAGTCATATTAAATCATATTGTCAGTTAATATTGCAGCCAAACCATTTTTGTGTATAAAATAAATACATAAATTATAGCAATTTAGCTTAATTTAAGTATTCCCAAAAAAAAACAATGACAACATTTCTAGTTTTGTGAACTTTACCTTGTAAGAAGCATATGTGCGTCGAAGCAGACTGGACCTCTAACTGAAGGGCACTGATGAGGAGACTGGCCAGACTCTCGCTCTTCAAATCCCTGACTGACCGACTGTTTTCATCCAGGACCACCACCGGAGAGAAGTCCCCGTTCCGCAGCTGGGCCAGGAGCGACTTGTCGGCCACCAGCCATTCCAGAGACACCACGGAGCTCTTGGACCTCCGTCTCAGCATGGAATTCCAGTTGACGTTGCGGGACTCTAGGATGTGCGCTCGGGAGAAGCCGAGAAAAGGTCGACAGTCCAACACGATGCATCCCCCGGACGCAAAGAGCTCGGAGGGAGTCCGCAAAATGTGAACTAACTCACTGCCTGAGATCTCAAGAGGGTCGCCGATACCCATGACCTCTCTAGACAAACAACAGTCGTGAATAAACGGATATTCTTCACAGCATTAACAAGCGCGTTCAATATATGGGAACGTATGCTATGTTGCTCTCTGGAAATAAAGTACTATAAACAATAACAAAAATAGATGACAAAACAATATTCTGTCCGTAGAGGCCTGATGTGTTTTCACAGTAGGCTATTATTGCATCGAATAATTTAGTCTTTAACAAAAAAATGTCATGTAATATTCGTCTGTATTTCGTCAAAGCTTAGTTTTAAAGTCCTTTATTTGTCAGCAGATGTGATTCTATCGTACAGGCGGGGTTGGAAACAGTATTTGTATCGAGTCTCCTCCGCCACAGCCACGCCTTCGTTTTCCACATAAGGAACAGACGTCACGTACGGAAGCACCATATATGGCCGTTGACTTAGACCGACATTCCAAATATGGGTCTTGACGCGCTCTCATCTCTTTTCCCACCGGCACGTGGTCGTTGGGGTTACCCGTGTTTTTTATTTAGTGACGTGAGTTTAAACAGTACCTTAGAGCCGTGCAACCGCAACACACACACGCTGGTACACGGCCTATTATTACACCTATGTGGTTGTCTTGAGGGCTTTGGACTATGTCATAAATCACAAGTTAGGTTGTTAAATCAGGAACATCGAACCACGCGCCGAAGGCAATGGTGTTATTTTTTTATGGTTGACCGTACCATGTAATTTTGTGTGGGTGAAACACACTGTGCTACAACTTTCCACACAGGTGTATAGTTTCAGTGGGTGATGCAAGCTGTCAGGAGAGAAGAATGGGCACAAAAGATGCCAAGAATAGCAACACACACTCACATAACATAATTTACACAATCTAAATATCATAAATATAAATAAGTTTAAAATCATTTAAGAATGTAATGAATACAGAAATAAAATAAACTAAAAAGGTCAATAAATAAAAGGTCATAATAAAATAATATATTATTTAATTGTTTTGTTTGAAATAACAATGCATTCCAAATTAGATTGCATTATAGGCCTACAGTGATAGTCAGAGGTAAACAGGTAATCAGATATATTTTCACGTTTGACAGAGATTAAAATAAACAGGAGTGTATCTTACATGAAGTTTTATCCTGTTTTATCCTAATTTTAGCTTATTTTATTCAGTTATATCTTGTGTCTAGTGTCTCCGAGACCCCAAACAAGTATTGTGATATTTAAAACATTTTTTCAAATAGAATTAAATGATTTTTTATGAGATAGAAATTTGGATTATAATCAAATATTTATAGTAGGAAATCTGATACATTAATGTCAATTATAATGTTTGAAAATGACTCTGGGGTATCTGAAACTCCAAAAAAAGAAAAAGAAGGAAAAAAAAACATGAAGATTAAACATATTTAGTGTATATAATATGATGACTTAATAATATACAAAATATATAGTATTTCACAACATCATTTTCTCAGTATTCAACTCAACCAAAAATCACAAAGCAAAACTGAAACCAGATGTTTATTAGGTTTGAATGCAGTAAGCATATCTGCAATGTATTTAGGTCCTTGCTAACTGAATGATTTTTAAAGGGGTAATGAACCGAGAAATCAACTTTCCCTTGAGCTTTTGATATATAAAAAGTCATCATGTTAATATAAGACAAGGAAGTTTTCAGCACTGAAACTTATATGAGTAGTTTCACCGAAAATGAGTATAAATATCTGCAATAGTAGATACCCCCCCACACACGCACACACACACACACACACACACACACACACACACACACCCATCCAACTCAAGAGCATGACATATAGATGCCATAAATAGGATGGGGGTGGTGGGGTGGGTGGTTTGTGCGTGTAATACTCCATAAAGTGCGTATCTTATGCACGCGATAAAGTGCGTACCATATGCACGCCAAAATGAGTTTTGGCGTATACATTCCACGAGATTGCACACTCATACTATTGATACGCATTCACATGTGATCATGGTGTCTGCAATGTACTTGGTGTGTGTGTGTGTGTGTGTGTGTGTAGGTGTGTGTGTGTGTGTGTGTGTGTGTGTGTGTGTGTGTGTGTGTGTGTGTGATGCACGCTTCGTGCTTAAATCCATCAATCAGGTGGGCCAAGTAATAAAAAAATAACATTCCAATCAATCACAGGTGGATGAGAGAGAAATCATTGTGTTTGTTTGATTAGGACATTTTGCAAGCCCTGTGGGCAATTCATTCCGGTTATACCGTTTCCCACACACGTTCAAAACAATTCCCACATGTACTGACAGGGGAGCTGAAGCTCATTAAATATGCAAATCTTATCCAATCCTAGCAGTGGCCAAGTCTTCAATCTGGCACGCTCATAAAAACCGAGCATTTCAGGAGAGAGCCTCAAAACCAGTGTAGAAAATAGCCTATTACTATTCATTATGATTTTTGGATGTAAAAACCACACAAACTACATAAATTGACCTCAGACAACAGTATAAACAAATAAAAAAAAACTGTTCACGACACCTTTAAAAATAGACACTTTAAAATCAATTCTATGTGACTGGACAAACATGAAGATAAACAGATCAATTCCAAATGTACGCCTCTTTTTTTACCCCTAAGAACAAACAACACAGTGTCAGACATTAAGGAGCAGGTTGTTCTCTGGATGCTTGACTGACTCTAATAGCCTGGCCTCCCACGCATCCCCCTTATTGTGGTAGTCCAGGACTCAGTGTCTAGCCAGCATGTTCTCAGCGCACATCCGCACAGAAGCTGCTTGTACTTGTGAATGAAACGATGTGCAATGGAGAACTAGGGCATGTGGTATGAAGTGAAAAAACAACATGAACTCTGAATGCAGGATTATGGTTGGAATTAAACAGCCCAAGGGTCTGGATAATCTTTAACAGCAATCTGTAATCTGAGGTCACATTCACAAACACTGCATTCAGACTCTCTCTGTCCCTATATCACAAGTTGTTTTTCTTCATCACTTAAACATGTATTTTTTTCTTCTTCGTGTTATCTATAAGCTAGTGTGCTTAACACTGACAAAAGCCCCCTATATTATAAACAGACGCTGAAGCTTTGGTTAAAATCGGTCACTAATTTCTACATGGTGAATAGCACATAGTGCACTATAAAGGGGATAGGGAATGATTCAGAAAGTGTAAATATGCTTCCCATTGGGGTTAAGGAAGTCTGGTTTCATATTAGTGTCACATGAACTGTCGCAGCACACACAGTCTGCTCTGGTCCAAAGACACGCAGGTCGGCACATACCAGAAAACGCATCGGACCCATTTGAATACAGCGATATGGAAATTAGGAGGAGAAATGGTTAGAGAAAACTGCGGCTTTACCAAGCTCAACAGCTCTGGCCGAGCCGTGATATATAAACAAAGTGCTCTTGGCAATTTTTAAAAAGGGGAGGAGCTGAACGATATGTCCCGCCCTTACTTCCTGTTTCAGTGAAGACAGGAAGTGAAGATGTTTCAGTGAAGACCATAGACTGTAAAAATAATATGGACGTAGTGTCCGTGACGTCACCCATAGGATTCTGAACTGCAGTTTTGAAGTGCAAAGTAGAGACGAGCTGTCAATGCGTCATCGCGCGTCACGGCCGGATAACAAAAAATGGGCAAAGAGGCGGGACGTGGGCGGAACTGAGGTGACGCAATGACTAACAGACAGCGGATAAATGGCTATCCACCTGTCAATCAAATTGGCCACGCCCTTAATTATGCAGAACTTTAAGGGTTTATATAGCCGTATATAGGCCTGTGGCCTCCCTAGTGGCCAGTATGAATTGCAGAGGAATTGCAGTTTAAGTTACTTCCGTATTAGCTTCAACAGAAACTGCGAGAGGTTGCCGCTTGGTGAAGACTTGGATTGACACCCCATCTTTCAGTGAAGACAACTGATGGGAATATCCAATCTGTCCGATTACACGGCAGGTGCAAATACACGTATTCAATTCATATCAGATTTATTTCCACATATGAATGAGGCCTGAAACTGATCTGAGAATATAAAAAAGGGATGGAGGCGAATGACGTTAACAAGGTGGACATGAATTGCGATCACAAGCAACAAGGGCTCGCCTCTTTTTTCTCCAGGCTGGTCTCACAAAATTCCGTGAAATGAATGCGAACCCTTAACTCAAAATCCTTGTTAGTTTCACAGAACCGCCGAAAATTCTGTGATGGGTCCATGGAAGTGATGCCTATGTGAGTCAGTGACAGGCAGCATCCATGGTCCACACACAGACTCCCAACACACATTTAATTCTTTGCATTTGCAAAAGGAGATGTGATTTTAAGAATATTTATAGGCTACTTTTATATTTTGGAGCAACTCCACTTCTAACCTAAACCTACTTCTAAAAAAGGAGTATCGATTCAGAATTTGGATCACCAATGTCACGTGAATTCAGTAGTTTGACACGCAATCTGAATAATGAATCGATACGCTGATTCATAACCGTTCGAATCTTTGTTAGCGGAATGAAAACAAGCAGGGAAGAGAAGACAATGCTGAATAAAGTCGTAGTTTTTGTTACTTTTGGACCAAAATGTATTTTCAATGCTTCAAGAGAGTCTAACTAACTAACTGATGTCACATATGGACTACTTTGATGATGTTTTTATTCCCTTTCTGGAAAGGGACAGTATACCGTACATACATTCAATGGAGGAACAGAAAAGCCTCGATCTTAATATAAAATATCTTAAACTGTGTTCCGAAGATGAACGGGGGTCTTATGGGTGTCAAACAACATTAGGGTGAGTCATTTTGGGGGGAACTAACTAGCCTGACGTGGTCATACTCAATTCTAGTCAGAATATGAGTCTGAAACTGCTCCATTGGGCTGTGATTATGGGGCGTGTTTCAGCCGAACCAGGAAAGATATAAATTGGACAGACCTACAACCAATCAGAGCAACGAAGCGACGCATTGTCAAATGTCAACAGAGCTCAACTGCACTGTGTTGCCAAGTCCGCGTTTTTTTCCCCGTGGGTTGTTTTCTATGTCCGCGGGTTGAAGCGACTATAATGTGATATATAGACCCATGAGTGCAAATTTTAACAGGCAACCGTGCCAAAATAACACATTTTACCCCACAAATGCCATTTTCCCCCCGGAGAACCCCCCGAGAAGCTATTGTTCAGGGCTAGTAGTTGGCGGGTTTTGTTGTAAAAACTTGGCAACCCTGTCTGCACACGCGCTGGAATCAGGCTGGAATACACGATCTTTGCCGGTGTTGTAAAAAAATAAAAAAATTGAATGATACACAGAGTACTTACCCAACATGATCATCATTTCTTAGAGAAATTGTGAAGGTGAATGCATATACAAACAAGCTCTCCGTTTAGGATTCGAAAAAATATAATCCAAGCCCCTTTGATGACGTGATGATTACGTTACTGTTGATCATCTGTCCGTTATCGTCTAAAGCCCGCCCTGATGATTTCATTGGTCCGAACAGTTTCTGTTCGGGGATAATCACTCCTCTATGGATCGAGGCCAGACCGAACTGCCCGACCTAAAAATGTTGTGGGCGAGGACAAGTTCAGCTGGCATCCAGGCAAGGAACTAACACTTTAACATGTGACATTTTAATCATATTTTGCTAAAATGAACAAAATGACTTTAAATGAAAATATTTGTTCATTTTGCTGTCCAAGATCCAAGTCCGTAAAATGATCCGAACTTCCCACTACTTTGCGTCGCTCAACATTCGTCACGTACTCTGTTGCTCTGAATGGTTGTAAGTCTATCCAATTGATGTCTTTCCTGGTTCGGGTGAGCATTTGTCAGTAATTTTGCAAAATCTGTTGGTGAGTGAACGTCAGGCCTAAAATTGTGCAGTGTGAACTTGGCATTGATGTAGAGACTTTCAACCAGCATAACAAACATGTTTCTAGAACTAATCAACTACTGCCTTTAAGCAAGAATTACAACTGTGTAAAAATAATTGCTTGTTTAAAAGGTAGAATGTTTCTTATAAAAAAACGTGATTATGGTTAACATGATAAATGTTATTTTGGTTTTTAAATGAGAAAACAGGTGCATAAGTGACTAAGTTTGATCATAACTTGAAATCTACACCACATGTGACAATATTGAATGCTATACAGTACAGATAGTGTTTAAAACCGCTGGGGAGGTTGGGGATTTTTAATACTGTTTTGGTGAGTCTGACTCAACCAGGAGTGAAACTTATGCTTTATTTCGATTAGTCCACTTTAGACATTTTACTAACTATAAGTAACTTTGCAACTACTTGTTAACTAACTCTCTTTAGTAGACTGTTAGATCAGGGTTAGTGTAATGAGGGGTTCAGGGTAGTAGAACAAGTTGACATGTAGTTGCAAAGTTACTAGAGAATGTCTGTATCAAAATAAAGTGTTAGCAGATACTAGGCAGACAGTCTGCTAATACTAATTTGAGTTATTTAACATATAGATGCAAAGTTACTTACAGTAGTATAATGTCTAATGTGGACTATCAAAATAAAGTGTTAAACAAAACATTTAATGGAATGTAAGATGTCACAGCTGATGTGTAAATATATACATGACATAACTGTAACACAGACGCAGAAAATCGTTCTACCTCACAGTCATTTCCTGCTCCTGAAGTCATGTAATAGCTGTCATTTCCTGTAATCAATTGTAGAACCACTACTGTAAAAATTACTGTGAAAGTACGGCAACAAAATGCAAATTCAAATGAGAGTCTGGAAAGTATAGCCAGAAATAAAGTGGAGATTCACCATTATTCTTTTTTCTTTACGGCATGGAACATCTCCCACAAGTCTGAGCTCACATTTTATTTATTTTAATTGACAACAACAAACACATTGCACTACTGAGGGAGGGTGTGTGTGTGTCAGTGAGTCACATACTAAGAATGGAAATGACGGTTCCTAATCGATACAGCGTATCAAATGTGATGCATCACAAGAATGCAGTCTTATGCTATTGCTCAAAAACTCCCCTTATGATAATTAAATTTGCCTGTGGTCAGCCAAACCAACGTAAAATGACATCATTATGTCTCATGCTGACATGAAGAATTATTCATAACTCTCATGTTCTGCTAAGACTGACTTTACTTTTTTTATATGTGGGGTCCTAGTCTCAGTCATGTATGTGTATCTTAATTATATTAAATGTTCCTCAGACCTCAGTGTTGAAGCTTTATTCGCCTGATTTAACATGTGACTCCTATTTCTGTCAATTTGAAGTCCCAAAAAAGTCCCATCAGTTAATGCATTAACAACCTTTAACTAACAATGAGCAATACATGTGTTAGACCAGGGGTTTTCAAACTTTATGACGCCAAAGACACCCAAATTTGATAAACCTTTTATGATGGACCCCCTTACTAAAATCCATTTATATATTTATGTTTGAAAAACAACGTTTAAACTGTTAAGATTAACATGCAAATGTAAGTTTGACATTACAAACACATCATATTGTTTCCAAACCAAAATTGGCTATACTTAAAGTTGGATGTATAAACCTGAAGAAGAACATTTTCAATTAAAAATTATTTGTATAAGCAACTTTCACAATAAATGTAAGTAGCTTACATACTGCTTTAAGAATATTGCCTTACAACCCCAGTGAGCGAGATAAAAGTGACTATAGTGAGAAAAACTCACTAGAAAAAGACAAAATTCTACACTGTAAAAAGTTGTGTTGGTTTTTGTTGGTTTAACTTAAAAAAATAAGTAACCTGGTTACCTTAAAATTTTGAGTTTATTGAAATTAAAAATTTGAGTTGATACAATGAAGGAAATTTGTTTAATAAATAGAAACTCAAAATATTTTTGTATCTGAACCACATAAAACAATTGATAAATCATGAAAATCGCACAATTTGGCATGTTTCACTGCGTCATCATAAATAAAACACACAATTACGCAATAATATTTTAATAAAGGGTGTCGAATCTCAAAAAATGTTCATTGTATTAACTCAAAATGTTAATTTCAATGAACTCAATTTTTTAAGGCAACCAGGTAACTTTTTTCCTAAATAATTTTTTACAGTGTAGAAAGTATGTATACTACAAGAAAGTGGAGAGACATTTAGAAATGAGAACATGTTAGAATGTTCGGTAGATTTGATCAATTTTTGATTTGTCTTTTTATTCTCTAAAATTTTCTGGGGACCCCTTAGAACCCTCGGGAGGACCCCTGGGGATCCCCGGACTGCAGTTTGAAAATCCCTGTGTAAGAGTATTTAATTATCTTTATTTACATTAGTGAATAAAAATACCTTACAGGTCAGAAGTCATATTAGATCCGAATATTCGAAAGATCGAAGTCATCATGCCGTAAACGGTTTAATTGAGGATGCCGTATCGATGTGGCAATTTCAGAGGGGAGACTAATTGGCACACAAGATACAACTTTTGATTTTTATAATATATTGGTAAATGTTGACATGAATAAACTATAATGACTAATAAATACATATTTTTCACTTTAAGGTCATGTTAATTTATGTAGTTAATTAATATTAACAAATGAAACCTTATTTTAAAGTCCTAACAAAACTACAAATATAAACCAATGGCATGAAGTGTATCAGAGAATTTTATTAACTGCATTATTTATTGTTTTTATTGTTTGGATCATTGAGACCCCAAACAATAGTAATGTGATGTTTGAAACAGGATATTAAATATGCAACAATGCTTTGGTGTGAGGTATGTGTCAAAAGTTTCCCAGCAGGACATAAACATCGCACTGTCTCTGTCAGCTTGCCTTCTTCCCATTGTGAATCCTGATGCCATGTGTTCTCCAGGTAAGCAACGTGCATGCACCCGGCCATCCACGTGATGGAGAAGAAAACATGGTTCATCAGATCAGGCCACCTTCTTCCATTACACTGTGTTCCAGTTCTGATGCTTACGTGCCCCGCTGTTGACGCTTTCGGCAGTGGGCAGGGATCAGCATTGGCACCCTAAATAGTCTGTGGCGATGCAGCCCCATACACAACAACCCACATCAAGATGTTTGGTCTGGAGACTCACCATAGACAGGGCTCAATCCGAGGGGCGGGATAAACGGTTGTCTTTCAAACTCCCTCTGCACGCGATAGGATAGCGCTACAACCAACCAGAGCAACGAAGGTGAAACAGAGCTTGTTGATAGATTAAACATTCACCGTATCCGGTCGGCAAAACTCAGAACACATCTTCCCTTCTTAAGAATGACTTCAGTGCCGTTCTTTGTTCTTTTCTCAGAGAAAAGCTTAACTCCAAGTCTTCCAGAGTCGCGGTCAAAGCTGATTCAAAAGACCGCCGTTAGCCAGTTTCTGTGTTTACTAGAAGCACGCAAACGCAACTCGGCCGTCCTCTTTATGGCCCCGCCCACCGACTAAATACACGATGTGATTGGCCCGGCAAGAGTTAGGCGATTACAGCTCAGAAGGGTATTGAGAGTTGCTAGACGACGCAGGCAGATTAGATTTGCTGCCGCTAGGGTGCATCTAGATTTCTAGGCTATATTCTGACACCTTTCTATAAGAACCAGCATTAACTTCTTGAGCAATTTGAGCTATAGCTCGCCTGTTTGATCAGACCACACAGGCCACCCTTCGCTCCCCACGTGCATCAGTGAGCCTTGGCCGCCGATGACTCTTTCACTGGTTCACCACAGTTCCTTCCTTGGACCACTTTTGATGGATACTGACCACTGCAGACCGGGAACTCCCCACAAGAGCTCAAATCTCAGACCCCAACCAGTACATGAGGGTTAAAATGATAAGAAACTTCAATGTGTTGATGAAAAGTATCATTGCATATGATCTGCCAAAATATACACTATTTCACAATGTCGTTACATTTCACTGCCTGTTGAAAATGAGTAACTCACAAAGCAAAACTAAAAGCACTGTTGTCAAAGGAAGAGGAGGAGGATCCTCCCATGCAAAGTGTGTGTAAAGAGCAGCTGAGTTTAGCTCTCTGTCCTCCTTTCTCATTCACTCCCTCTGTCTTGAATTTCCCTTCATTTACGGTTTCCTCCCCGTCTTTTTCCCCTATATAGTTTCTCCCACAGCTGTGGCCACTCTTCCATCCCACACTTCTCTTCCTGTTAAGTTTAAGAATTTAAAGTTTCGTGTTTATGCTTGCCTAATATTAATCGGGCTGTCAGTGCATGTCTATGCTCGTCAAATAATTGGTTTGTGACATAACCATCATTCCACTGAATATGAATTTAGTGAAGACATCACTATTGATACGAGATTAACTGCTAATGTTGTAACTAGTACAGTCAGTGAAGTGTGTTCATTTAGTGCAGTTAATTCTGTAAAAAAGAATAAAAATATCAATCATGGATTGCATCTAAATATCTAAATATATACAATATGTTCTTGTTCATGTTGTTTCTGCTGCTACTTCAATCTTGCCAGACCACAATAACTCATGCTGCTCAGAATAAGTAAAGTGCTGTTCACTCTGGTGTTCAAAATCATCCTTCATAAACGGCCACTAACTCTTCAAACAGGCTAAATAAACGCCAATAATTTGGCCTATAATATGGAACAAAAATATACACACCCCTGTTAAAACAGCATGTTTTTTGTGATGTTAAAAATGAAACAAAGATAACCACAGTGACACATTTCAGAGAAGATACAAATACAAACTTAAAATAACTGCATAAGTGCGCACACCCCTGAATGTATTTTTTTTCCCGACTGCTTACACACAAAATCTTTACCAGTCACACGAGTTCTAAATACACTAATTTTCAGCCTCCGACTCCAACGTTTTCAATTTCATAAAACACAAAACACAATTCTCTGTGAAACACATAAGAGGAAGTATCTTGATTTCCTTTTTCAAACACAAACAATCAAAATGCCGCATAATTCATCAGAGCCTAACACAAACTCCTCACATGTGCAAACACACAACTGCTCACACGTTTTCAAAACGATGTCTCCTTTTTTCAAAACTCTACACAATTCTCAAAACTGCACACACAAAATGCAAAATGCCTCAAATCTCCTTCAAAATGTATCATTGCATTCAGAATGTAACTGCATTCAAAATGACATAAACACGTGTCAGAATGTAGCATTTCCATCAAATGTTAAAAACTTATTTTATAATAGTACATTTTTGGATATACCATGTAAACTGCTGTTCTAAATCTAAAGCTCTTTGGTCTTTCATAGGCTTATATCTACATTCCAATACAATGTTCTACATTGAAAGTCTGATGAGAGGGGTATCACGTACACTGTAAACAATGTAGAAACAGAAAATATTTATTAGGCCAAACATTACTGTTGAATACAGTAGTATGCAACAAAACCATAAACATAAAAGTATATTCTTTAGAATACAGTAAAGAATACAATTGCTGCATTGCTTGCATTCATTATTCAAAACCTATAACTTGACCTTTGACCTGTTCTAAAGCCATGATTGGTTAGTGTTAAGTAAAGCAGCAGTAGCATTGGTTGTGTTTGGAAAAGGAAATCAAGATACTTCCTCTTAGATTTTGTGTGTTACATAGATAAATAGATAAAAAAGTTTTATGAAATTGAAAACTGAGTCAGAGGCCGAGAATTAGGGTATGGTTTTGCAAATTTGGTGTGTGGTTCTGGTGTTTAAGTGTCAGGTTTCAGAAATTGGATGACAACTAATGATTTTGTGTGTAAGCAGTTGGAAAAAACACCCCCGTAACACCCCACAACAGTAATATTTGGCCTTATACAGTTTTTCTCAGTTGTTTACACACAAATACGTGAGAGTCATGCACCAACCCCCGGAACCAATTCTGCTAAACTAAGCACAATTCCTGCTTTACACTCAAATTTCAATCGAGAAAAACTGTACTGTAGAACATTTTATTGAAATGTAGATATAATCCTATGAAAGACCAAGCAGCTTTAGATTTAGAACAACAGACAGTATATCCAAAAAAGTTACTCTTATGAAAGAAGTGTTTGCCATTTGATGCAAATTCATTCTGATATGTGTGTATGGCCTTTTGAATGCAGTGTTACATTTTGAAGCATTTTGCATTTTGTGTGTGCAGTTTTGGTAATTGTGTGTAGAGTTTTGAAATAAGGAGACAGTTTTGAAACCATGCGTAAGATGTTGGAAAAAAACCTCATATTTAGACAAAGCACCCTTTGATTTTAAAGCACTCAATCTTTTTTGGATAGGAGTATATCAGGGGTGTGTAGACGTTTTATATCTATCTTAAGATAGATGATGAGAAATAAAAAATAAATATATTTAATTTCTACATGCCAGTCTTTTTATTTCTCATGATATATCATCCAGTATAATTAACTTACAAAAGAGTTTTAGTAACTAAAAAAAGAACTGTAGAGAGCACGTGATCTTTTACTTTAGATTTACTCTCGAATTATAGCTACCGCTGTTGTTACCATTGTTGTGTTTTGATGCTGAATGTTGAAATCTGTGTGAGTGCAAGATATTGTTACAAATATAGAGGGATTATATCAACCCAATTAAAAGTTTCACAGGTATTCACGACGTAAGTGTTAGCACTAAAATTGTAAACGATCATTTAAAAAAAAATTTGAAAGGTGACCTTAATTTCTGACTAAATTATAGTTAATTATTCAGTCAGTCGCTAGGTCAACTTTTGAAAGCAACCTATTTATTACATCTCTTCCTTCCTTCCATTTGCAGCATCAATGTGAAGAGAGTTATTATAATATGAATGTTCCAAGTGGCCAAACGCCAAAGTGAACATTGATCACCATAATGGTGAGTTTTGTTTTGTTTTTGTTTTGTTTTGTTTGTAGGTTTTCGGAGTAAGCAATGATGTGAATAGAACAAATTACTAGATTTTTAAGTTAAGAAATTTAACTTAAAAGAGTTAGTTAGAATCACTATTAGGATTTTACACTGTTGTTGCTGCATTGTGTGTGAGTGTGTGTGTGTGTGTGTGTGCACGCGCGCACGTGTGTGCATGTGTGTGTGTGTGTTGTCATGATTTTCTATTCTGGTGGGGACTTCAACCAGTTTATCAGATTATAAAAAGTTTTCTGTGATGGGTATTTGGATTAGTATATAGGACTATAATTTTGTATAGTATTAAAACCATTAAGTCTATCTATATGTGGCTTTATGAGGGTGTCAGGATGAGGGTGTACATCTTGAGTGTTTCAGTTATTGTTGCAAGGGTGGTGTTGTGGGCTGAGGTTAGTTTTTACAAGCCATGTAGTGTCACAACTTCCTGTTTAAGAAAGAAATAAATGAAGAAAAAAAAACACATCTGTCCTCGTTGCTAAGGCAAGAAAATAGGGTCTGTTTGGAAACTAATTCAACAATGGAAAATGGTGATGACTAGATAATAAAGCATTGCATAGATAATAGTCTGGCATATGCTTTATTAAATTTGTTTTAATTTTTATCATTTGTGACCCTGGACCACAAAACCAGTCATAAGGGTACTTTTCTTTTTTTTAATTGAGGTTTATACATTATCTGAAAGTTGAATAAGTAAGCTTGATGTATGGTTTGTTAGAATATGGCAATATTTGGCCGAGATGAAACTATTTGAAAATCTGGAATCTGAAGGTTTCAAAACATCTAAATATCGACAAAATCACCTTTAAAGTTGCCCAGATTAAGTCCTTAGCCATACATATTACTACTAATAATACAATTTTGATATATAGGACATTTACAAAATATCTTAATTGAACATGATATATACTTAATATCCTAATGATTTTTGACATAAAAGAAAAATCAATAATTTTGTTGACTATTGCTACAAATATACCCATGTGACTTATGAATGTTTTTGTTGTCCAGGGTCACATTAAATTAAATTATAATTTGATTCAGTTAAAACTGGAATGCACTAAAATTTAAAATTTAGACATTTAAATATTTGATACTTTAATACACACACACACACACACACACACACACACACACACACACACACACACACACACACACACACACACACGCACACACACACACACACACACACACACACAGGAAGTTGATGAGTAATCCAATAAAAATCAATACTTACTCTATAGGTAACTTCGATACTTTATACTAACTCGTACATTTTGTTCCAGAGAAAACAACCAACCAGATCTATTAAGAAATAAATTAAGAAACAAATAAGCTAACTATAGTTAACTTGCGTAAAAAAATATATTTTGAAAAAACTATCTAACTTGTGTTTACTTTTGCAGAACTTCCTGTCTCCCGTGATGTCACTTGTCTCAGTAAAAGTAGGAAAACGCAGAAAGACATCAACAATAACTGAACGCATCAAAGCCATTCATTTAAAATCACAACTGAACAGAACTTTCAAAACAGATCATTCCGACTTAAGGACTTTCCCCAGAATCCCCAGTGACATGATATTAATAAGATATTATAAACATTGACATCATGATTGTCTGTCCAATTTGAAACTATTTGTATTGTGAAAAGGGCTATACTTTACAAATAAATTGTACTTGCTAGGACCAATGTTTATGATATATATATATATATATATATATATATGTATTCTAAAGTACACAAAAGTTGAATTCAGTCAGTCAGTTTATTCTGAATAACACAATACCGTAACTAAAAGAACTGAAAAATAGTCCCATCATCGATCATATGTAAAGAAGGCATTCTGAACGGGAAGTCCAAAAGTCTTTCAGTTACCAAAGGGGAACTTCACATGAAAACAAGCCTTACAGAGTTACCATCGTACACTCCTCTGGTCAGAAGAGCAGATAATCCCCAGGATTAACCAGTTGGCAGGGGGAATAATAATTCTAGAAAATATTGTAATCCCAGAGATTTACCTCTCCCACTGTATCTTTCCTTCCTCCCACGTGTCTGCCGAACAAAAACGTGTCATTCATTCATCTGAAACGTGTCTTCTTTTTCTTTCTTTTTTTTTCATATTCCAGTGAATGGATCTATTTTCACTTACATAGGGAGTGCATGAACTCAGCCTGTAATTGAATAACACATGGCAGTACCCGGTGGGCAGATAATAATACAAATGACATTAACCACTGAGATAAACCAAAAATAAATTACCCATGAAAGTCTACCCCCAGAGCTTCTCCCTGATTATGTCACATGACTTCATGTCAGATCATGATGTCACCAATTTCTGGATGAGCTTTTGCCAAGTTGATGGCTTCTACTTCTCTTTTTTTCTTTAATTTTTGTACCTTAAAATTACATTTTTTTAAAAAGCATTACTGAACCATCCCAAAGCAAGGAAAAAAAGTGATTATTCAGGAATATATACACCGACCACGTTATTAGGTACACCTGTCCAACTGCTCCTTAATGTAAATATCTAATCATCCAAACATATAGTATATCAACTCAATGCATAGGCATATAGACATGGTCAAGACTATCTGCTGAATCTCAAACTTGAAGCAGATGGGCTACAGCAGCAGAACAGCACAATGGTTACAGTTACAGTTTGCAGGGGCATTAAAATAAAATTAAAATTAAAGATTAGAAAAATGCTGTCTGTTCTGATGAGTCTTGAATTCTGCTGTGACATTCAGATGGCAGTTAGGGCTGAATGATTATTAAAAAAAAAGAAAAAAAAGTTGATTATTCCCTTCAAATTGTAATTGCGATTAATTACGATTATCAAACGCCTCAAATGTCAACTATACATATCCACTCAAAAAAAATAGCACATTGGTTGAACATGATTTAATCATGGACAGTGGTTCCACGTGATTACACCACATTATCTTAACAACAATGGATGATGTTCAACCAACTTGAAATATTTGTGTTCATTTAACATGAACAGATAAGTTAAGTTAAATAAAGTGAACAGCATCATAAGTTCATTTTTTTGAGTGTTAGTTTAGTTTCTTCTTAAAAAAAAAAAAAAAAATATATATATATATATATATATATATATATATATATATATATATATATATTAACTTCAATCGTTGCAGTGTGTCAGTCGTATAATGCATCTGAATGGTAACAAATTTGTGAATGGTAAAAAAAAAAAACACACGTTAACGACACATTGATGTCTTAAGACATGAAACGATCGGTTTGTGCAAGAAACCAAACAGTATTTATATCATTTTTTAAAACCTCTACACCCCTATGTCCAGCAGCCAGTCACGCGCTGAAGGCTGTTGGACATAACATACTGCAATGGTTGGAGTTAAATTCGTCATTTGTGTTTACAGAAAGAAACAAAAGTCACCTATATCTTGGATGCCCTGCATGGGCATAAGAAAAACTAAATTTTGGGGGGAACTATCCCTTTAAGATAACCTGTACAAAGAAAACTACTTTTATTTATGAAATTTAGTGCAGTAAAAAGTATGACATTCTTTGTAATGTAGTGAAGTAAAAGTTTTCCAAAGAAAAACACTGATAAAGTATATACTTGAAAAATGTACTTGAGTAGAAAGTAAAAATACTCCACTACTGTCCGCCTCTGAACACAAGCCTGTACACACGCAAACATTAATTTATTTATTTAATTTGTTTTTAGCAGATCTGATTCAGTGCCTTCCCGGCATTTTGAATAAAGTGAAGTAATCTTTTATAAAGCAATTATATAACTCCATTTGCCTAGTGGAGAAGCACAGAACAACAATTTTGTGATGGGTGTCTGTGTAGCAGTTCTTGCATGACTTGCATATCATAAGAAATTCCTCGTATTGCACTTGCAGTTTAATTTTTGATTCTGCGGTTTAATAATCATGTTTAGAAATTCAGTCAGTTGTGCAGCGCTATATGGTAGACCATCATTGTTTCCAAGACGGCTTTGGCTAAGAGGTCCTGTTGCCAGTTTAAGGGGGAAGTGGATTACACCTCATCATGCAGTGCCTGCGTTTCCTCTGTGCCCTCAGGGGACCGCTCTGCCAACCCCGTCACCTCTGGTGCTCCGGGGCACAGTGGTTTCCACTCCAGCGGCTTCAGGTTTCAGTGTTTGCCCAAAGACATTCCGAGGAGGGTTTTAGAGAAGCAAGTTTTTTTGTTCCCTGCTGGTCATGTGCTTCAGGGCATCAAGCTGACCACTTGAAATACACCATAGCCCAGACTGGGTGGTTTCCTTGGTAGACCGTCTGGCAGTGTAGAAACTATAGAAATAGGCTACAGAAATAATTTTGGTTCTCATCCTCCTTCGTTCAACGGGATCCTGCCCACAATGTTAGGTCCCAAGCAGGCTCTGGTAATGGGACAAGAAGTCATAGCTCTCTTGGGGAAGAAGGCCATAGAACGTTCCTTCTTCCTTCTTCTGTGAGAGAGAATGGGTTCTACAGTCAGCACTTTATTGTTCCAAAAAATGATGGGGTTGCATCTAATACTAGATCTGTGCCAGCTGAATCGGACGTTAATACCATTCAAGTTCAATATGTTAACATTAAAACTAATCATGACTTAAATCAGGCATACACTCTAAAAAACGGTGCTATATAGTACTAAAAGTGGTTCTTTGGCTTGTAATCATACAGGGGAACCACTTTAAGTGCTGTATAGCACCAAATCTTGGTGATTCAGTGGTTCTTCAGTGGTTCTTCACCAGTTCTTGAGGATGATTGAAGTGCTATATATCACTGTTACCATATACAGAACCTGTTAAGCCCCTGTATAGTTCTTCTCGGTTCTTCAGCGGTTCTTTAGGGTGATAAAGGTTATATAGCACACCTGCCGTACAAAGAACCTTTCAAGCCCCTTTAAAGGTTCTTTACATACCAAATAACTACTTTTGGTGCTGTTTAGCACCATTATTGAGGAAGAAATAAAATGTGATATTGGCACCTCCTATGGGTTCTGAATAGCACGATTTGACAAAGGTGCTATAGAGCACCTTTAAAGATATGTGGGGGTCCAATTGGAGTCTTTCAACTGAGGGAACCACGTTTGGTGCCAATAGCACCAAACGTGGTTCCCCTATGATTACAAGCCAAGAACCACTTTTAGTGCTAAATAGCACCTATTTTTTTATCTTATTTTTTACCTATATTCACCTTTCCTCAATACTGGGAGTTTCTAAGGTTTGCTTTCGGGGGCGAATCTTTCCAGTAATTACCATTCTGGCTAAATCGGAGCAATTGGTTCTTCATTGAGATGTCGTCCTGGCCCATATTAAAAAGAGTTGGGTTTAAGGCTGAACGCAAAGAAAAGTGAGCTTTCTCCATTATACAAAGATGCAGGCATGTCTGTCACCTGCTTGTACTGAATCGATCCTTTCAGCCAAAACCTGCGTCCAACATGATACCTGCTCTACATGAGAACTTTGCAGTGGTGGCTCAAGACCAAGCAGTTTTCTCATGAAAAAGTGCCATGGAATTGCGAAAGAGGCCTTGGTTTTTCTCCCAGGGTCCCATGTTGGGAGTGCCTTGTCGTCGCAAGATGGTTACGACAGATGCTTTCCTCATAGGCTAGGGGGCGATCCTGTCAGGAGAGGCCTTTTGTCTTAGGCAGGGGTAACAATCAGTAAAACTGTGGAAACTGTGGGGGTCCAATTGGAGTCTTTCAACTGAGGCTGTTGAGACCATACTTAAAGGTTTAGTTCACCCAAAAATGAAATTTATGTCCTTAATGACTCACCCTAATGTCTTTTCACACCCGTAAGAGCTCCATTCATCTTTGGAACACAGTTTAAGATATTTTATATTTAGTCCGAGAACGTATACACACTTTAAAGTGTGCATTTTTTGTATGCACACTTTACTGTCCATGTCCAGAAAGGGAATACAAACATCATCAAAGTAGTCCATATGTGAGATTAGTTAGTTATAATCTCTTGAAGCATCGAAAATACATTTTGGTCCAAAAATAACAAAAACTACGACTATTCAGCATTGTCTTCTCTTCTGCGTTTGTTTTCAAACCTCAAAGATTCAAATGGTTATGAATCAGCGTATTGATTCATGATTCGGATCGCCAATGTCACGTGATTTCAGCAGTTTGGCAGTTTGACACGCAATCCAAATCATGAATCAATAAGCTGATTCATGACCGTTTGAATCTTTATTTGAGGTTTGAAAACAAACCCGGAAGAGAAGACGTAGTTTTTGAAAGTCATAGTTTTTGTTATTTTTGGACCAAAATGTATTTTCGATGCTTCAAGAGATTCTAACTAACTAGCTGATGTCACATATGGACTACTTTGATGATGTTTTTATTCCCTTTCTGGACATGAAAAGTAAATTGTGCATACATTGGATACACTTTCGAACTAAATATAAAATATCGAAGATAAACAGAGGTCTTACGTGTGTGGAACGACATTAGGGTGAGTCATTAATTACATCATTTTTGGGTGAACTAACCCTTTAACTCTAGAGCCCGATTAGTTCGGTGCTGGAGTTCCTTCAGGATCGGTTCTCGATGAGCGCATTGCGATATCAATGCTTAAACTGTATATCGTGCAGCCCCACTTCGGCCAATCAGAAGCTGACATTGTTTGGTCCGGGTGCACTTTTTAGCTTCCTGGTCATGACGTCACACATTATGGGATGACATCCTGCCATGCCATTGGACTGATTACACCCATGCTACAATCACATAAAGACGTTTCCATAGCGTCGGAACTGCCGACGCAACGTCTTGTCCCCTTTTCAAGAAACCATGGTTACAGTTGTAACCTGAGACATTTTAGGATACAAGAACTTCAGAAATCATTCTCTAATATGATAATAAAAATAAAAAATAAGAAAACCTTCTTATCATAAATGCTATAAATACTTAATACTTTTGTGAAAACTGTGGTACATTTATTTTCAGAACTGTTAAATAGATTTGAAATATATATGTTTGTAACATTATTGTTTTTACTGTAACTTGATCAATTTACTGCATGCTTGCTGAGAGATTTCTTGCTGAATATGAGGCCTTTCTAAATACTTTAAAGGATCTTTTGGATGTTCACACTGAGACACTCCAAGCTCATCAGTCTTTTGGGTATGTATAGTTATTTATTCATGCATCTCTTTGGATCACATCCCTCATTCTGTCACATTCACCAGCTCAATGTTCTCTCCATCCTCCCCCTCTCCTCCTCTCCTGCTGTCTTTCTCCTCCTTCTGGTGTTTCATGGTCACTCTGGCAGAGGGACACAAAGCAACATGACAGAATGTAACAAAGTGGGCTTCCTTCCTAATGTTGTCTCTAAGAACAAAATCAGCAGGATGCCATGACAGATATCACACTGTCATTCTTTCTTCCTCTCCATTCTCTCTCTCCCTGCATGTGCCCACCGTGCCAACCCTCATGCAGTTCAGCTCATGTCCCTTGAAGAATCTGCATAACTTTAATCAATTCTTTTTATATACAAGATTTTCAAGATTTGGGTCAGAAGGGATTTTGTTTGTTTTGAAGGATATACATGTTCTATTCAGCAAGGATGTATTAAAGGGTTAGTTCACCCAAAAATGAAAATTCTGTCATTAATTACTTACCCTTATGTCGTTCGACACCCGTAAGAACTCTGTTCATCTTCGGAACACAAATGAAGATATTTTTGTTGAAATCCGATAGCTCAGACAGGCCTTTATTGACACCAATGTCATTTCCTCTCTCAAGACCCATAAAAGGCACTAGACATCTTTACAAAGTCCATCTCACTACAGTGGCTCTACAATCATTTTATAAAACGACGAGAATAGTTTTTGTGCGCAAAAAAACGAATTAAATAAAGACTTATACTGATGGCTGATTTCAAAACACCTCTTTGTAAAGCCTCAGAGCTTAATGAATCAGCATATCGAATCAGCTGTTTGGATCGCCAAAGTCGCGTGATTTCAGCAGTTTGGCAGTTTGACATGCAATCCGAATCATAAATCGATACGCTGATTCATAACGGTTCGAATCTTTGATTTGAAATTGGTTGTTATTTTATTTTTGTTTTTTTTTGCGCACAAAGACTATACTCGTCACTTCATAAAATGATTGTAGAGCCACTGTAGTGAAATGGACTTTGTAACAACGTCTTTAGTACATTTTGTGTCTTGAGAGAGGAAATGAGATTGGTGTCAATGGAGACCTGTCTGAGCCGGTCTGAGCCAACGGATTTGAACAAAAATATCTTAATGTATGTTATGAAGATGAACAAAGGTCTTACGGGTGTCAAACGACATAAGAGTAAGTAATTAATGACATCATTTTCAATTTTTGGTGAACTAACCCTTTAAATTGATTAAACATGACAGTAAAGACATTTACAACCAGAATAAATTACATTTTAAAATATATTACAATAGAAAACTGTAATATTTCACAATATTACAGTTTTTTCTGTATTTTTGATCACATAAATGCAGTCTTGGTGAGAATCAAAAACTTTAATTCAAAATATTGACAAATCTTACCAACACCAAAGATTTGAACGAAAGTGTATGTGTGTTAAATAACTTATATTTAAAAAAGTTGATTTACTGCAATATCTTACAGATTCTGCAAAGTCATGTCAACTTGTCAACATGTCAACTTGAGTACACTTGAGTACAGTTGGATGTCATAATATATATATATATATATATATATATATATATATATATATATATATATATATATATATATATATATATATATATATATATATATATATATATATATATATATATATATATATATATATATATATATATATATATATTTCTGTTGAGCTTTTATTTAACTATATTTCATTCAGTTTTAGGTTTTGTAATTTTAGTAGCTTATACTTCAACTTATTTTATTGCAGCTAGTTGCCAAGGCAACATTTGTCTCTTTCATTAGTTTTTCACCTAATATTAAGATCTTATTTTAATTCTGCTTCTTTTAAATGATTTTTAATAGTTTTTTGTAGTTGACAGTAACAACACTGGCCACAGTATTTTATAAACAAACAGTGACAGACGGAGATCCGTTCCAGTTCGTTCCATGTGGGCCTGATTATATCTAACTTACGTTTTCCAAAATATGAAAATGTAATGCCAACATAAATGCCACTTAATGTAAATAATACATGCAATACAATTTGGCTGTGTGCTATAGTGTACTATTACATTATAGTGCAAATACTGCTTAATATGCTAAGCAAGTAGACTTATTTAACCAACATCTGTGAGATCCTCCAAATGTTTTGTGAAGGGTTCTACTAATGTTTTCTTCTAATGTCGCTCAGAAGTGTTGCTTTGATTAATAATCTTAATCAATTAGTTAATAACGTTTTCTTTATTTTTATTTGCTATGTTTTTTTTTTTTCAAAGTATATTACAAAGCCCCCTTTTTATTATGCCCATACTGCTGTGCATCTATAAGCATCCTGTTTTGACATACCTTAGGTACGCTATGATGACAAGGCTGCCTGTGATGCTGAGTACAGTCAGTAAAATCAGTATAATGAGGAAACTGCTCTTATGAGGGCGAGGTGTGGCGTCATAACCCGAGGGCAGGGACGGCAACATCGCAATCAGTCTAGGGGTTGTAGACGGCAGTGGGATGACTGAGGGAAGGAGATGAGAGGAGGATAAAATTAAAGTACACTTGACCGCAATGAGTTGTCACATTTAAAAATAAATCAGCATTATAAACCCTGCCTACCTTTCAGTTTGAAACACATGTGGGACAGCACAGTACCCTTTTGATCCTGTAGGAGGCAGCAGTATGTGCCTTCCTCGCTCTTTGTCAGCTGATTGAGTACAATTTTAGACTCCTTTGTCACCACCAGCACTTCATACTCCTCATCATGTGATAGCTTGTAAAGAATAATAAACAAGCTCATTTTAGTACATTTTAATTCATAATTCAAGTCACAATCCGTTTAATCTGGTTTGTGGATCTCTGGAAAGATATAAAACTGTAACAACCTCAAAGATAAACATTTAAAGTACTAGGCTAGTTGATAGACTACAAGGTGTATTGAAGCTACTTAAGGGGACATAACCTTTGTAAACGTTACTGTATAAATTATAAATAATTACATTATGTAATTGTATTGCAAATGGTAGTTTATAACTAAACAGCCGAGCTGTAGTTGAGGTTAAATTTAGCAAAATTATCCCTCACTTTAAACAATAAATAGTTACTACCCAACATTTCCTTGTGAAAAAAGAAGTGCACTTAATTGTATTGAGTGTACTTCAAATATTGAATGTATTTTTTTACTTTTTTATTTGTATGTTCCTGCTTTTATTATTGGGGGAGTGAGGGCACATACATGTATAAAAGTCACATTAAAACCTTTATTGGCATTTTTTATCATTATTTTAATAATCTTTTGTTTGTTTTTTAAAGAAGTGTGATCACTATCCTAAAGCACATGTAAAGTACTTGATTATAATTGTAACTGTAGTGTGTTGTTCAATACTACATTTAGTTAATATCTTTGAAATGTACTAAATTGCAACAATCATCACACACAATCAAAATGAAGGATTTTTCCATATTGATATTGATTTCTGCACTGAATTGTGTACAACTGTCCTACGATTTTTAAAAGAAATGGCATTTTTCAATACAAATTGTATATTTTAGTCCTCATAAATGCTTGTCAGTAAATTCGGCAGATAACCATATTTCAAAGACAATAGAACTAATTATGAACTTACATATAAATATTTACTTAAGTGTGTCAAAAACTAATTTCATTCATTAAATACTATATTGATTATGATACATTTTCATTTAATTGCAAATAACAATACATTCAGTTTGCCCTTAAGTATTCTTTCAGAGTATTATTTCTGTAAATTACTGTCTGAAAAAGTATTCAAAATGGCTTCAAAATTCTTTGAAACCTGCAAATGAATTCAAATGTGTGTGTGCGTGTGTGTGTGTGTGCATGCATGTACTTTCTTTTCTTCAGGATGCCAGGAGTAATGGTACTCAGGCTGTCCAATGACTAGAGCGTGCCAAGGCAGGAAACAGTCCAGCACCACCTCCTGTCCTTCATGTGCCTCCAGATGATGCTCTGATAGAAAGAGAAGTGTGGTGTGTTAATAGTCTGTTAAAGCTATTCAGGGGTGTATATCCATGGACATTTGTCTCACCTCCACAGTCTAGTGGCGGCGTGGCTGAGAGACATTTAAAGAGCCCATACTGACAGGAAGTGCAGTCCATCACTCTCTGATATAACTGCCCTATTAGAAAAAATCAACCGCACCCACACACACCCAGTGAGCAATATAATATGTATCATCAAACTCATGTGCTCAAGTGACACATACAGTACACAACCAGTCAACACACATGACAGAATTTATGTCTATCAGAAAAATCCTTTTGAGCTAAAAGCCTATTATGCCCTTTTACAAAGTCTTTATTAGTTTTTGGGGTCTACAAGAATACTTTTGCATGGTTGAATGTTCAAAAAACACATTATTTAACTTTTATTTTACAGTGTAGCA
Source organism: Pseudorasbora parva (assembly GCF_024679245.1). NCBI lineage: Eukaryota > Metazoa > Chordata > Actinopteri > Cypriniformes > Gobionidae > Pseudorasbora > Pseudorasbora parva. The sequence goes on from NC_090184.1 coordinate 18,599,431, forward strand.
GCCCATCTCTTCCCAGAGTGTCTCTATGAAGCCCCTCCCAAAAAGCGTAATGGACTCTGATTGGTTGGCTGGACCAGTGTGTTGTGATTGGTCAATTGTTTTGAGCATGTTTTGGAAATGTCAAGCCCTTTCCCATAACGGTTTTAACGCTGATCTGGTAGCTCCAATTGCTTTCCTGCAGAGACCTACAGTATTATTGTTTCAACCATAGACTGTAAAACAATAAGCGTTAAGTAGAAACAAGCTGGCCGTTGCCATCTTGGCAGCGCGTCATGCTTGGACAACAGAAAATGGGAAAAGAGGCGGGACGTGGGCGGAGCTGACTAACAGACAGCAAATAAATGGTTATCCACCTGTCACTCAACATAGCCACTCCCTTAATTATGCAGAATGTTAAGGCTTTATATAATATAAACGAACGAGTTATAAAAAAAAAAAAGCTGTATAGACCAAAACCATAATTTGCTGTAAACATTGTTCTCTAAAAATCAAATCGAAATCAAATTGACGGCAGATCAGGCTAGGTTTACTCAGTCTAGGTGGAGGGTGGCTACTATACAGAATCTGAAATATAAGATTTACATAATTTCCATGCTTTCATTTCTGTTATTCATTTCACTTGTATTATTGTTATTACTATAAAATGTGCAAAACCGTGATAATAAAGATAAAATATTCAGAATATTAGAGAAAATGTAATTTGTACTTACCGCATTTATTTGGACATAGACCTTTGGAAAATAATAATGATCAAAAAAAATGAATTAGTGAGAATTAGGAGTTCTGACACATATTGTTAAAACATTACAGCCTACCTTGGGCAACGAAAATCTCCAAATGTTTCTGAAGGATTCTCTTTCCTTTCTCCACTATATTCATCATATCCCACTGAACAGAAACTACTCAAGAATAACACAGACATTTTTTTTTTCATGGTTTTAGATGTAAAGCATTTAAATGTGTTCATGTTTTTGTTATAACATGAAAACATTTATCTTTTCTCCTTCTTAAAAAAGTGAACGACTGCTCTTTTGGAAGTGCATAATCTGCATCCATGAGTCTCTGACCTGTCCTCTCTTCTCTCCAGTGCCTCTTGAATTCACTCTGATATTCCGTCCGTGCACGATAGAGTGTAGTCGGATCTAAAGCAAACATCAGAGAGCACTCAACATCATTATTTATGATGATAAATCTTGCATGTTTAACCTGTCAAAAGTCTGGACAAACCTAATCATTTTCCCACCTTTTTTTTTATTTTTTATTGTTGCCATTCTCTCAATGATCTTGAGTATCCTGTTTTAGTATCATTGAGATACTATTATAGTTTATATATATACCAATTTGTTGTGTTTTTGTCATTTTTATTTCAGGTTTAGTTATTTTAATACATCAAGTTTATGAAAGGAAATGTTTCAGTTAATGTTAAAGGAACTGTATGTAAGAAATGTATTTCAATGAATTATAAAATGACCCTGATATGTAACTAGACATTAAGAAATCATGTTCATTTCAAATATTTATATCACTGACAACAGTAGTCCGGCCAGGATATTGTCATTTAAAAGTTGTTGTTGCAGCCCTCAACTGCTGTTGATGTTGACATGTTGTGTTTGGCCTGAAGCTCCACCCTCCACCTATCTACCAATCACGAAGTCAGTAGTGTTTTCGGCATCCGGGTTGCCAGATCTGCTTTAGTTACCACAGCTGCAGCTACAAATGTCAGTAGTGAATAATTAGTAAATGTCAGTAGCTGAATTATGCAGCTTATCTGGCAACCTCGAGTCAGTGAGGAGGGGGAGAGAGGATACACCTGTACTTGGCCACAAACATACACTTTTTTAAATTTTATTTTAAGTAACATTTTTTTATGGTTTTAGTTAACTGTTATAACCCTCCTTGAGGTTTTGAAGGAGTCCCTTACTATCCTTTACTAAAGTCATGGTCAGAATGATTGACACCTTTAGTTAATATGATCAAAGATTGCTTTAAAAATAAATCATTTTGATCTGAAAATCATTCAGTTATTTAAAAAAAATGTATCGTTTTGAAATTGCAAACATCTAACCTTTCATTCAAGTAAAACAATTTAATGTGTGTGTGTGTGGGGGGGGGGTGTTTCATACATTATGAAAATATATTTGTCTTTCTGCAAATCACAATTATTGGTAAACTATCTTTGAAGTATATTTCCAATAATATTTCCCTTTTTTTTTTTTAGCACGCCAGGGTGACTATTAGCATAAAATTGTCCAGCCATGACTTCCTGTTTCACATGCGTATAAATATGAGGAAACGCAAAGGCCAAATTCCCTTAATAATCCATCACAATGAGTAAAACCAAAGAATATAGTTCTGATATGCACCAAAAGATTGTTGAGCTACACAAAATAGAAAGTGTCTGTGAGGAGGAAAGTTTTACTGGCCAAAGACTCTCCGAGGATCACATCTGGAGAATTCCAGAGATTAGATGGCTCTTGGGGTCAGAAAGCCTAAAAAATGTATCAAACAGCACCTACATCACCATAAGTTGTTTGGGAGAGTTTCAAGAAAAATCCTCCTCGATCATCCAAAAACAAGCTCCAGCATATTCAGCTGTCAAACACGATCTTTAAACAGGGCAACCCAGCTGGTCAGATGAAACTAAAAAAAGAGCTTTTGGCAGCAAACCCACACGATGGGTTTGATGAAAACAGGAATAAAAAAAAAAACGAAATAAAATAAAAACATGTCTACGGTAAAATATACAGCTGGATCTGGATCTCTTTGGGCCTGTAATTTTTATTTTTATTTTTTTTTTTGCTGGAGCTTCTGAACATCTTGTTCAGATTAATGACATCATGGATTCTTTCAAATATATAAAAAAATCACACACCTGACTGCCTCTGTTAGAAATCGTATGGGCCGTGGTTGGATCTTCTATCAGGACAAACATCAAAATCAACACAAAAATGTGTTACTGAGCACAAAATAAAGCTTCTGCCATGACCGTCCCAGTCCCCTGACCTGAACCCTAGAAAATGAGTGGCTGAACTGAAGAGAAGAAGCACCAACATGGAGCTGTGATTCTGAAGGATCTGGAGAGATTCTGTATGAAGGAATGTCTCTGATCTCATGACAGGTGTTCTACAAACTCAGTCTGCCCGTCATAGGAGAATAATCTATTGAATAAAAGGGTGCCGGCCAACATGTATTGGAATTTTAAGCACATTAAAAGTTTTTTTTTTTTTTTAATCATGAGAAACATATCAAGTGTGGCCAAACATTTGACTCCTGGTATAAAGTATAATGACCTATTTTAATTTAATAATGTGATTAAGAATTCTGCTATATCCTATTTCTACTTAAATACTTTAAAAAAACATTAAAGACGCGAACAGCAGGGTCTCCTTCGCTACTCCTGATTATATAACTTAACAGCCTACTTTAACGTTAGCCTACCTATGACACCTCGAAATGATGTGCTGGTCACCCGGTAGTTGATGTAAGCCTGCTCAATGATTTGCTTCAGTTCAATCTGATCACGGACAGTGAGTCCTTTAACTGAGGACAGGAAATCTTCGTGCACATAACGAACCACCGGGTCACACTGCAGACAGGACCTTACACTGGGGCATGAACTCAGAATCAAAAGCCAGCCGAAAAGAAACGCTAAAGCCATTTTGGGAAGATATATAAAAAGTGAATCTTTGGCATTCTTTAACACTTTCACGCGTAAAAATATTATAGCTGACTGCACCCAGCGTGATTTTTTAAGGCGACTGTTATTTTAGAACACATCATCACGTTATCTCCATGACGACTTGTCGCGTTTAAAAAGCTTGCTGCGTCCCAATTCGCCTACTAGTTACGTGTATCCCGCTCACAGTTCAAATCCTCCACATTCAGATTAATCTCCTACTACCGTATCGGAGAGAAATGTAGCCGCACGTTGATTTGCCATTTGTGGGTCTTTAATCGAGACTCTCATATGTTTTCAGTTTAAATATAATGATGCATTTAAAAGTTAATGGCCAAACGTGTCATTAAAAGTTCACAATGCTGCTGCAGGTGAAATATAATGTGGACAACACTGTATAAATATAAATTTAAAAATAAAAAGTATAAATATACGTTTGTCAGGTTAAATATTGATAGTTGGTCACTCAAACCACCCCTTCATAAACTTTTCTAGCCTACTAAACCGTCGGATGCACATCCGTCATGTTTGTAGTTT